>NW_020799107.1:9347458-9354475 GCF_003259725.1 Athene cunicularia | reverse complement strand
TCTCTCTCTCTCTTTCTCTCTCTCTCTTTCTCTCTCTCTTTCTCTCTCTCTTTCTCTCTCTCTTTCTCTCTCTCTTTCTCTCTCTCTCTTCCTCTCTTTCTCCCTTTCTTTCTACGTGCAGCTGAAAGGGTTCTGCAGCAACTCATGACTGGGAAAAAACCATTCTTTTAATTGTTTCTACAGTCAGAGTGAAAACTAAACACTGGAGAATTTGACAACACTTGCCTGACTGTTTTGGCTCTTTGTTGATGGAGAACAGAGGAGCTAATTCCTTCACATTCCTACAGGGAAGGATAAGAAGGGTTTTAGTGCCATAATAATTAAAGTTGCAGAAAAGTCCATAGGAAAACTGCAGAGCACAGTAACTGCTGCAGGGCTGGGATGGGGTGCAGTAACTAACGGATGGATTGGCTTAGGGGTGCAGGGAGAGGCAGAGGGCAGGGATAGCATGCTGGGCAGATGAGTCAGTCCCACATGCCATTCATCAGTCACTGTGCATGGAAAAACAGGAATGCTAGGGATACCAGAAAAATGTGTTATGACTTAAAATCAGATGCACCAACTCTAACACACTGTAACATCCTAAGTGTTTTGTCTCCATTTCCTCTAATGGTTTGTTACCAGTATCTTCTTTCACTTCCCAGTTTAGTCAAACTCCTTTATTTCAGGAAACTATAATGACCTGCCTTCCTGCACTGCTGGTGATTATCACAGCTAGAATCTGAAATCCTTTAGCAACAGCTTGGCTTATTTTAGGTAAACCAGGAATTATTACGTGACACCACTGGCTTGCTGCTGTTCTGTGTAGGTGGGTGACGGGAGGGGTGACAGGAGTTGGGGTAGTGATGCACAGCTTCAGTTCATAATGCAGAACCATGAGACACCAGACACAGGTGCTCATCTGATGTTAAGTGGTTGGAAGCGTTCCCTGAGAAGAGACATGGCAATTTTTCATTTTGCTATAAAATTGGTGAGTGGAAAATACCTTGTCCCTGACAAGCATGAAAGATGGTTAGAAGCAGAGCATGGTTACGTTCTGCTGCACTTGAGAAAAGGGATGTTTTGCTTCTGATTTGCGCTTTGGATAAATCTGGATGGATTTCCACAGGGACAAGAAACAGCACCTCTTCCCCTTCTTCCGCTCCAGCTGAAGGAGTTAAACTGTGATGTGGTTTCACATAAGCTTTCCAAAATACTGTTCCTGGAACAGCATGACTAATTAGTGCAAGCACTTGATCTGCTACAAACAATTGGTTGTTTTTAGACTATGTGTTGTGGCTATGTTTTACCGCAGTCCAAAACAACTGAAGTTTAAGAAAACCTGGAGGGCCTGATTGGAAAATGTGGCTCAGCTTAATTCTGCAACATTTGGGACGGGAGTGGATGAGGCCACACAGCATGGAACAGACAAACCATGGGGAAAATCAAATAAGCAGACAGCGTCGAGTCCTTGTAGCAAGGCCATGTGATTCCTCACTCTAGCATCTACGCGCCGTCAGTGGTATGAGGACACTGGCACAATGGCAGGAGGAATGCTTTCATACATTAATCCCAAAGTGATGCCGCAGCTAGTTTCTCAGCTGCTTTAGCTGATGTAATGCACTGTTTTCCTGAAGCCATCCTGATTTCATCTGGCTGAAGGACTAACTAGTTCAGACTATTTTTTTGGACAGATGTAGAGGTTGTGTTCCTAAATTAAATATATATGTGTTGATCTCTTACCTGCCTTCTGCCCAGGCTCTGGGAAGAAACAGGGGGTATGCAGGTGTTGACACTGTAATACCCAAGTGTCCTGCAGTTCAGAATGGGTTTTATTCCCATAGCACCTGAGGTACAAAATGATGAGTGGTTTTAGGCTAGGTGGAAGAGATGTATGATGTATTTTTAGAAGGCTCTTCTGAAAACAGCCCAGGGCTCTCTTAAAACTTTGCTTTTCTTACACAGCAACAGGGGAAGCCAAAGGAGGAGAATCAGCCAGACTTTGCAGCTCACTGCGGTGCTGTGGCAGGCTGTGAATAGCAGATAGGAGCACAGACAGCAAACAGCAGACAGTAACAGGCCGTCTTTGTGAGCCAGGCGTGGCAATCGATTGGTGTTCAACAGCCTAGGACAGGTTTGGCTCCCTGCAACTACAGCTGCTGTGGAGCTGGCTTCACTGTGCTTCATGTTGAAACACTCTGAGCTGTGGCGTGTCTGCTGCTAATTAGATTAGGTCCACAGAGGCTGCATTGAGTGAGTTCCCATTTTTAGCCCGAGGTGGGCAGTTTTCATCGAGCTGGGTGACAGTTTGCAAATTGCAGGTAAGTTCTCTGCCTGGCACAGCAATGGAGAACTTGCTGCACCTGTTGGCCTGGGTAAAGGCTGGCTTACATTCTCCAAACAGGAGCATCAGTGGGGCCAGGACAACCTCTCTGGGGCTGCTGTGGTGTCAGCTGTGATGGATATTCATGTCTCAAATTTAGTAGGGCAGAGAGCCCATGGTGTTTGGGTTAGTGCTTGTTAAGGCAGACAGACTCTCAGCATAATGCTTACCACAGACAACATACTTCACCCCAGCTACCCCAAAATTGCTTTTGGATGCATGTCCAGAACTTTGGCAAGAAACTTCTGATTTCCAGACTACAATTATATATGGCCTGTTTATCTGTATGCCTTTGTTCTAACTTGGCTCTAAGCTTTACGTAGCATCATCCTCACCCCTTTTCTCCAACATAGTTTGTAGAAAAGAGATGCAATTGTTCTGTCTCTGGCTAGACAAGCCAACCCTCAGGAAAGGTCCTCCTGCTGCTTATGCTAGGAGCTTTTCTCTCTATGTCTCTTCAAGTTTGAGTTCTTAACATGGAAAAGCAGACTTGCAGGCACCATTTTAGGTAAGGTCTTGTGGATGGTTGTGCAATGGTATAAATATTTGCACTGGTAGACCCTTATCTGAAGTGCTCTAACATTAAATGTAATTCTTTGGTGTTTGTGTTGTGATGGTGGCACACAATCAACCTGTGATCAGTTTATGACCCCAGAACTTCCTCCTCTTCCCTCATTTACACCAGATAAGATCATGAATTTAGTCCTTGACAGGGTATTTGTTGTCTGCTTGATTTCATTCCACTTGTTTCTCAAGTCCTTAACTTCTTCCTATTCTTGTATGACTTTATCCTTCTTTATTGGTGATGCTTCATAACGCTGTGTTATCAGCATATTTCATTAGTGCTGTCCTACTTGAGTCAGGGTGCCAATGAAAATATTAAATGAAATCAACTTCAGTGTTATAATTTGAAAATCTCCCTCCAAAAACAAGAATATTCCTCAACCTCGAAGGAGATCCAATTCTGAGACCCTGAGATCCCCAAAGTGGCATCTTCAGTGACCTCTGAAAAATTTACAGATGAAAAATCATCTCTCATGACATGCCAAGGTGACTAGAGCAGGCCAATAAGCCACTGAGGAGTTTTGGCAAGGTGAAGACAACAAATAAGCCCTCTTCAGAAAAAGAACACATCTTCGTATAGCAAGTAAGTTCCTGTTGGTAGTAAGGCAACAAGATAATTATCTGCTGATGTTGTGGGATACTTTTCTTTTTCCAGTTCTCCTAAAGCTTGACTTGGAAGCCCATCACTTTATGGACTATATTCTCCTAGGTCAACCTTACCTTGGGTCTCCTTTCTGGACCACCTGAGAAGGCAGTTATCAGTTAGGGCTTTGCTGTGATGAGTCACTGTGTAACTACAAGTCCCAGGCTAGACACGATGAAGCTAAGCAAGGTTCCCGGTGTGCCAGAGCTCTGCTGATGCAAATAGCGACTCTACTGACTTGAAGAAATGAAGGGACAATAGGGAATCTCATCTGGACAAAATCTGCATGGACACTACTAGTGTCTTGCCACTGCTCAAATGCAGCAACAACATCTGAAAGCTTTCCCCAAGAGGTGTGATTTGCCAAGGAGGATCATCTTGGGCTCCTTAGGAGGTCTAACAAAGTACAAGCCCTTTAGTTGCATCACTCATTATATCTGCTGTATTTCAGTGCCAGCACATACTTGTCTGTGATGTAATTTTTTTTCCATTAATAAATCCACAGATCCTGCTGGATACCACTGCTCTTATGTTTGCAAAACGTTACAATGCTAATGGAGCTCTGGTTGTTCCACGTATCTTGACAATATGAAATACTGGCCTCCTAAGTGTAGATTTTCCAAGGTATTGAAGCATCCAACTCTCCTTAGACTAATGGATATCTTGTTAAAGCTGTCAGACTTCACTTCTGGTTTGGCAGATGCCGTGACCTTATGGGGGAGTGGAGAGGTGCCCTTGTGTTTTCTTTTAACATGGTCACCTAGCCACCGGATTCCCCTACCCCAGGGCTTGCTGCTAAGAGAGATGTAATCATATTTTGCTGAACAAACCCATCCATTTTATTATGTAAAAGTGGTCTGTTGAGTACACCACCAGCAGCAATTTTAACAGCTGATTGCTTGTTCTGATCCTCAAGAGTGAGGTTTTACAAGATGGCTTGGTTTAAGAGCAGCACAGAAGGAAAATTGTATCTTTGGGGTATGTTCTGCATGAAACAGCCTCCTTGTACACTGTATATTGGAGAATGAGGTACATATTATGCACTTAAAATAGAGCCCTTTAAAACTGGCATGAGATACTTAGTCTTGTCCGAGTATCATTAATCACAGTTATGACTCTCAGATAAAACAAGCCTCTACTTCATGTTTCTTGTTAAAAAAAAATGTGCATTTCAGTATTTCATTTTCAGCTGCACTCACTGCACTTCATAGCATAGCCAAAACTAACGTGTTTGAATCATCAATTCATATCTATTTGGACAAATTCTGTATGTATTGTATTTTTATAACAAGATGGCTTATTTTGACTGTATTAGAAGAAAAAAAAAATTACTATACGTGTCTGGAATGCAAGACAAAAGAAGGATTTCTTACACTGCAGCTCATGTTTAATGTGATCTGAAGTCTGACTGCAGTCACCCAATAGCTGCGTCTCTTACAATTTCTCTGCTTTCTTTTTTAAATGTATTTCTTTCTTTCTTTTTTACAAAGTTGCCTCAATAGAAGGTTTTTGGACATGAACCTAGCATAAGCCTCAGTTTGGCTGTAAGGCCAGGCCTCTCTAAGGCTTTCAGCCAGTAAGGCCGAGATCACTGATGCAAATATTACTGCACCACTGAACTGGAAATTCCTTGAATGGATACAGCGGCGCAGGTGGCTGAAATCTCTGGGTAACACGGACCTAAAAATAAGGCACTGCCCCGCCTCTTTAGCCAGAATTCCTCAAAGGGCAGGGGCAAATGAAAGGATAAGGGCTCAGGGAATGAGTTATGCAGAGCCTGGTTAGTGCTAAGCCAGGTCTTGAGGAGGTGAGGTTGGAACTGAGATGGCTGAATAAGGGAAGCTTTCGAGATATCTAAGAAATCCAGACACAGCAAGGCTTTGCCTGCTTAGCAGCGTCAGAGCTCACTTTTAAGGCCCCTGCACTGCCTTGCAGAGCAGGTGCTTTTTTTTTTCTACTTGTGTGGGGTCAGAGTAAGCTTGATGCCAAATCTCAGGATGTGACACACTTGTTTGTAATGCCCAGGTAAGGTGGGGAACTCATCTATCTGCTTCTGCTGACAAAATAATCATTTGTTTATTGTAAAGATATACAGTCCCAGGTATAAGAAGCAGTATCAATGAGATACCACTACCCAGTCATCAAATTAGCCATGGTTCCCAAACCAGCTGTAATGTGAGTGGTGAGTGCATGCACAGCCCAAATGCTGTCTGAAAAAAAGAGTGTTTGGCTGCTCTAAGAAGGTCATAGTCATTGAATGAGAGTTGGAGCGATGGTAGGGTGAAGGATGGGATGGGGTTTGAGTTCCTTCTTGAAATGGCGAAATTCCTGTTCAGGCTACAGATCCCAGAGCTGAGAAGAGGGGGCCTGCCTGATGTGTGGCTGATCTGAAGGACTTTGTTACGAGCCCTCCGTTACTCATCTATTCTGAAGTCAATGGCTGCACCTCAAAGGTCTGGGCAATCTCTTGCCAAGTTGAGACCCCAGCATTTCCACACTGGGTGCTTGCAGGCACTGTGCTGCGGGGAGCAGAGGGCCATCACATGGAGACAATTGCTTCAGCACAGGCACCAGCTATAAATAGGCACCTTGATGTCACTTGTATAAAAAGCAACGAGTGAGAATTAAATAGTTTCTGAAGAACAATTATCAGCCTGGGACTGATGGAGAACATCTATAACCTTTAGGGGAAAGAAATTCTGCTAAATCTAGGGTTTTTTGTTTTTTTTTTTCTTAATACAGTCACCACTTGCTTTATGCTCTGATACATGTCCACATGGGAAGAAATGATATATTAAAACTGCTCAACACAGTTTTGAATTTGAGGGTGACCCTAATCTTGGTTGTTGTATATGAGAACTGCCAGATAAACATTGGGCTGACCAGAGCAGGCAGGCGTTGCCTTTTACCTTTATCAGGTTTGAGTCAATGGCAAAATTAAATCATTAAGATTCAAGGCAGGTTTTTGTCAGTAAGGGGGTGGGGGGTGTTTTGCAGCACTTTTTTTTTTTTTCTGTCACAGGTCTGTGTGATGTGTTCGGTGTCCTGAGCTTGAGAGATTTCTAATTCATATTTAAGGAATTACTGTGAAAATTGAGGTACAAGGGCTGTGACAGGAATCCCACAGAATACATGCTCCTTGTCAATGCGAGTTAATTAAGCACTGATGTATTTGACACTAGAATTAATCGCATCCACTTACACTTGGTAGAAAAATTAATGGTTGAAGGGATCCCCCTGGGCTATGAGGCCGAGTGAGGGTGCAGGGGAAGCCCTCCCGCAGGTTTACAGCTGCTGAGATTTTGGCGCCCGTTTCCTCGATTTCAGGGAAATTTTCTTCATCTTTGCGGGCAAGAGGCCTCGGGAAGGCAGATCACAGGCGGGCTGGGAAGGCCGGGGAGCCCGGGGCTGAGGAGCTGCCGCAGCCGCGGGGGTGCGAGGGGGTGTC
>NW_020799107.1:9311018-9347408 GCF_003259725.1 Athene cunicularia | reverse complement strand
AGAAGGGTACAAGGGTTGATGATATTTTGGTTCTTCAAGCCTTCCTTGCAGTCGTTTAGGCAAAGCTGAGATGTAGGCATGTCGCATTTTTGCATAGGTTTTCACTCCTGTCTTTTCTTTTGTCTTCCTTTGTTACCCAGAAGCCATGGGTGTTTGCAAGTTATTAACAGATTCTGGAATCTCATTTTGCTGTGTTCAAATGGGAGCCTAAACCAGCATCCAAACCAGATTTATTCATAGAGGTACTTTTACCTTGGGATCTCTGGAGTAAGTTGAAATGTGCATCTTCTCTCCTTTTGGTTTTCCTTAAAAACAGTTGTGCTGCCTTGATGCTTTCCAGTTTTATTTTGTAATTGTCAGAATATCTTGAAAGATCAGTACTTCTTGATAGACTACGTGCTTCTATTAGGACACAGTAAGACTCGTAAAATTCTCTTAAACTCCTGCCATTTGAAGCATAAATGTTTTTGAATTTGTAGCCAGGATATCTTGCTGTGTCTGCAGTCTTGCATAGACCGAAAGAGAGCCTTGCACAGTGAAGAAGGCAGTCCTCTCCCCTGTGAGTTGTGAGAATGGTCTTAGGAGGAAGTAACTAAACAAGCGGAAGGAAATTGTAAAAGTGAAGGATATTGTAGTGACAGGGTTTTAGTGGCAGTATTAGTTGTGTTAAGCAGTAGCAGTAAGTTTTAATGTTTGAGGCAATTTCTGAACTAGATCAGCTTGCAAGTAGTTCATCATCTTGTCTAGACCTGTTTAGAGCAGAGGTAGAAGGTACAGTTACTGTAAATCACCTTGTCCATCAGAGAAGAGTAGTACCATGCCACTAAATCTGGCTGTTGAGTTTCTGACTTGCACAGTAATTAAATGGATGGCAAGTATGTAAATCTAGTTAACATGAGAATATGGTGTCCTGAGTTCCTAATGAACACAGATAACTCAGGATTTGCTGTAAGCACACCTAAATTGTATTGCTGAGGTTATTTTTTTCCCTGGGTGTCAGCTCTTACAGATGAGAGCGAAGCTGATCAATGATAGGCTCGTCCGCTTTCAGACTTGTGTTGACGCCAGTAGATTATTCTGTGTTTAGGTCAATGGAAACTTTTGGGCTGTTTTATTCCTCCCCGCGAATACATGCCAGCAGTGTTTGCAAAATCTAGCAGTTTGATACTCCTCAGAGTCAGTGCCAGCACAGCTAGCAGTCATTGCATACGCGTACTGTGCAGGCATCTGTCTGTTCCCTCCGGCTGGTGTACGCGTGGTTCAGGAAGGCAGAATACTGGCCTCCTGCTTTTTTTCCTGCTCGGGTTAGATGGGTTTGATGTGATAACTTGAGACATTATTTCTGGGGGATTTTCTTTTTTTTCCTAACTTCCACTATGGTTTTTGCTAGCTACAGTGGTAGTTAAGCATTACATGAGCAGAGAGAATTTTGCAAATCCGGTGAGGAATTGCCATTTGTGTAAATGAGATTTTTGTTACAGGCAGATTATATTAATTAATGGGTTTTATTTTCTTGAAAGAGGAAGAACAGGGTCACGGTAAATTTCTTGTTTTTATTAGGAAAGCCATTCACAACTTGTTTTGCTAATGTTTTGCAAACAGATTTGTGTTATACTGCTAAAAACCCCAGCCTTGCCTTGTGTAATCTCTGTGCTAGAAATCTTCACTTTTTCATCCAGCAATTTACAGAGTAGAACTCTTTAGTAATTAATTAGAAGTTAGTAATTCAAGCAATATAACTTTATTTTTGCCTTTAAAGAAAGGAATGTTATGAGGGTTGCTTCTTCACTCTTTGTACGCTGTATGTCACTTTCAGAATTTCAAGAACTGTCACCTATCCACTTATACATAATTACTGCTTTTTAAATAACTGGCATGATGAGTTTATGGCCTGTAAATTTGATTGCTTCACTGAAGTTTTTAGTCTGGGTGTTGACTTGCATTCTTAGTGATTCAAATATTGGGGTGTCACAGTCCTATGAAGGAGCAGAAAGTGTAGCTGAGTAGAAATAGCTCAAAGTGCATGTGAAACCAGTCAGCCAGATTTACTGGTTATGGCAAGAAGGCACTAAGTATCTTCAAAAGTCTAAATTGGAGTTTCAGGACTAGTGAAGAGGTGCTGTGATCATTGTGGAATCTAAAGGTCTGGCTTTTGAATTGAGGGCATAATTTGGGGGAGAATTCTCTGATTTATACAACAATTTGGTTCACTTGCATGAATAGAGATGGAAACAATTTGGTAAAAGTCGAAGCTAAAACAAGCAGGATGGATATTTATATATGGGAATGCAAGCCACACAAGGTTTATTGAACTGTCACGTAAACCAGAGCATTTAAGGCAGCGTATTCCCTAAGGATGTGCTAGGTAATGCCCGTGTAAGGTCTTGTGTGCCTTGTTAATATAGTGGTGGAACTTTTTTGAGCAGTATTTGGCATTAGAGATGTATGAGGATTTTTGGAAGTCAGATAAATATTCCAGGAGAAGCCCTTAGAAACAGTCTTGTTTTATGTACAAGCAACTGGTGTTACTTGACATGTTTTTGCATTTCACTAGCTTCTGCCTTTATGAGCGTTAAGGTATCAGCTCAAGAGAACAAATGATCTGAAAAAGCATGCTTGGCTGTAGGTTTGTATTCTAGAATAGAAAGTTATCAAAGCAAGGGATGCTCATAGAGGCTTTGACTCAGCCCAGCTGACCTAAATATAGGAAGGAAGGAGGACTTTGCAGGCAATGCTTGCCAGTAGGGTGTGGAGAAATATTCCAAAACTGAGATAATTTTATGTGGCTAATGTATTCTTCTTCCTCAAACATTCCTTTTTCCTAATGTTTTATGTCTTTATATCCAGCTTATATTGGCATTGCTTATAATCTTTTCCATAGGAAATGTGTGAAGGAGGAGCTTTGAATGGTTTAAGAGGCGAGACAAAAATCTTAAGATCCATCTCATTTTAGTTAAATGGGTGATTGTAACCTGTCTCCCAGTATGCCTGTTGCAGCTTGGAAATAATTAGTTGCCTGTTTTTGTGTCCATGCCTGGCCTGAGTCCTCTTCAGCTGTTCTCTTGCTGTCAGAGGAAACAGCTGTTTAGGAACTGTGACTCCTATTTCAGTCAAGCAAGAGACTACTGTTAGGATTAACAACATGGGAAGTTCAGCCTTTTTCTTTGCAAGCCCAGATGCTGAGCTCATCTGCAGGATGTAATACTAATCATTACCTCATCTAGAAGGATGTTTTTCCAGGCCCGTTGCTGAATAAAGTTGGAGCTCAAGTGTACTTGCAAGGCTTTCAACACTGTTCAGATTGGGGTTTTTTTATCCTTTGATTGTAAGGAACGTAATCCACATAGCATTTTGGGCTTGTGAAACAAGGTATTTGTCCCTCCTGTCAAGTGAGCAGGTTGCCAGGAGCAGTGAATCTGTCTAGCTAGACATAAGCACTCATAGGCAAACCTTAAAATAGCAGCTCTGAAATATCAGCTGTTGTCTCACTTGTGTCGAAATAGTTTTTACAGGAGAAGTTGCCCATTGGAATGGGGGGTGTTGCTGGTGTTGAGGGTGGGGAAAGGGACTGAAGTAAGCCAAATTTTCCTTTGATAGTTGTAAGGGGGCTTTAAGAGTGGTGGTAGTGATTTGTTTTGTTTTTTAAATACGAGAGATGTGTCTGAGAAGGGAAAGTGTATGGTCACTTCATCGTGGAGCTTTCTCTGTCTCGGGTGTTACCTGGTGCTCTTGCTCGTTGCCCTAAATCTACTAGAGGTGAAAAGGTGACTTTGCACATAGTAGAAAAATAGCTGATGTTTGTGCTTTCATCACATAGTAAAGATGAGGGAAGTGCTTAAGGTCGTCTTATGGCAAGACATCTGTAACCGTGTACTCCTGAGACTTTCCTTTTCTTTCACTGTATTTCAGTTAGGGAACAAGAAGTACGCTGTAGAACTTTACCAGCTAAACCTGGAAAAAGAACTGATATATGCATTGAAATGAGAATATTACATCAGGAAAAAATGTATTGAAAAAGCATCCGTATGTGTAAGCTTGGTCTTCAGACTTGCAAGTTAGTGTTGCCCAATTTCTGGTGAACATGTTATTCATACCATGGGTAGCTGAGATGAATTGTTGTGGCGCAGATTACTGCAGTTCAAGGTCACTGTGATTGCTAGATTCCAGCCTGGCATCTTTGCCCATAATCTTAAAAGTAAGACGCCGTAAGATAAATTGATGCTGGTGAAGAACTGCTTTATATTTCTTCATCCTCTGCCCTGTGAGTAGTGTAACCTCTTACAGGAGAATGAGACTGGCGCAGGAAGTCTCTTAAACTGAGCAGTTGGATGTGTTGAACTAATTTGCTAGTACTCCTAGATACTCTGAGGATGGAGAACCACTGGTGTTGTTGGTAGGCAGCAAGAAATGTAAGGCAACTATCAAAGGCCTGGTTGTAGAAGCTTTAACTGTTGAAATTAAAGCTTGGTGTGGCATAGTACTAAAGAAGGCAATACTTCACTGGTAGGAATTTGAAGGTTTTAATTACCCAGGAGGAGCTGATCTAGTTGCAGTGTGTAAATGACTTCAGGTAGGTAAATGACCATGTGACATCATTTTCTGTTATGAAAATTGGGAAGGTCTGGTCAGGCTGTTAAAAACTGGTTTTTAGAGGCTACAGAAGCCATGTATTTGGAAACTGGAAAAAAGCATGGAAATAATACTTTCACATTGGCAGGAACATGCCCATAATTTTGACTACTGTACTAGTTTGACAACGGTCCTTACCTAGTACTCGCTGGTTAGACCTCAGCGCCAAATACATTTCCTATGCATATTTGGATGAATTTCTAATTCTGCCTTTAAACAAACTTAACTAAGCAACATGAAGTGTGAAGGGCAAGGTTTGGGAAGCACTTCCTGGTGAGTGGAGCTAGGAGCAGCTCTACAGCCTAACTAGCTGGGAGTTTTGGGCATTGAGAGAGGAGAAGATGCAAGCTAACTCTGCCTAATGCTGTTTCCAGAACTGAGGGTTGCTTGTTTTGGGACATGGATACATGCCTAAACCAAAAACTGGGCAGAAATGAGTGTATCCCTGGCTAAATGAAGCAGCGTTTCCGCAAGACAGATTTGACTCACACTTCAGCATCTAGCTGCAGTCCTGTTCTCTGTTCCTTCATCCCCTCAATGTTTCATGTTTTCCTGCAAGTGAATTTCCAATGCAGTGTGTGCTACTTTAGGGTGTGGAATGCTGAAGGGGGGTGGGGGTGTGTGTGGTTGTCTTCAAATCCTGTGAAAAATGTTTGGTTTTCTTGTCAGACATAAAAATGTTAAAGTTTTAACAAAACCAGCTATTTCTGGGTTAAGGAAGAATAGATGTTTTGAGTATTAAGTATAATTGCACATAAAGGGCACAACTCTGGTCTAAAACTTTGAGTGGCTAATTCTGACTTGGAAGCTCCACTGAATAGATTGAAATAACATTTGTTAATTTAGGGACTTAAGATACCGTTTGTCGCCAAGAAAAATGTGTGTCTGAGCTAATTGCTCATTAAAAATTTCTGACCTCGAACTGAAAAGTTGATTGCTTCGTGATGTACTTTCAGTAAAATATCCTGGGTGTGATTTGAAGAGAGGCGGATTTGTTCAGTCGCATCTGCTTTGCCGTTCTGCGTGCCTGCAGCCTGCGAGCCAGCAGCTTGGCATGGGCTGTGGTTTTATCCACCTAAATACTACCACAGCGTTTAAGAGTTGAGCTGGAGACAGTGAACAGGGAAAGTGATCTGACAGTGCCAAATCCAAGCTGTGTTCCAGTCTCGGATGTGGTGAGGAAGCCTCTTCATTTCCTCTTGCTTCTAGCTCTGTGCTGGTTCATCACCACTCTTTTCTCCTTCCTGCATGCTGCTTTTGTGTGCAGGATGAGAGTTTCTTTTGTGATACAGCTTAATCCTGACACTGTACCTGCAAAACCATTGGATGCCTTCTAGTTCTTTGATGCTTCATGAGCTCCTGTGCTCTTTGAGAAAATATTTAGATTTTATTTTAGTATTATATGTTGCTGTACAAGAAATCAGAGCCTTTGGTAAACCAAAATTGTCAGGTGCATCACCACTGCTGTGTTCCTATTTTTAATACTTGGTAATTAGGTAGGGCAGTGCTTGTTATCATTGGCACATGAAGAAATGCAAAAACAGTAGTGTAAGTTTCAGAGCAACAATTTTTGTTCCTCTTAACTGTTGGAAGGTTTATGTGAATGAGAGTGGACTATTCAATTTGTATTTGAGCTTCTACCAAAGAAACAAGCAAGATGGTATCTCCAGCTGCTTCTGGCTGCCTTAAAACTAGATTCTCAGAGTTGTGTTTTTCCTACCAGAACGTCATTACTTGCAGTTTTTAGATGTAATTAGTGTCAGATTGCTTTATCTTTCCTGGAATGGAAAGTTTACTGGAAGCGAGTTCCACAAAAGCAGTTTATTTGCGTGCTTACTGCTTTAGCTGGTTGGTTGGTCAGTGACTTTTGTTTTAATATTGCCTGCAGTGAAGTGATGATGCCTCTGTCCGGAGCGGTCCCACTGGTGACTCTGCAGACGGTTCTCACAATCCCACAGATGCCTCAACGTAAAGGAATAATGTTTCTTCCCTCTCGGTCTCTGCTCTTGCATATCTTGTGACCTTTTCCTTTCCAGTATCTGATTTAAATTTAATAGTGTTTTTTTCTTTGCTTTCCTTTTTGACTACTTCCTACCTCCCAAAATATCATTTCTTTAATCCCACACTTGAATACCAAATTTAGTTGAGTCTGTCTCTTCTGTCTGCTTTTGCCAGCCTCTTCCAGTAGACAGAAACGGAATACAGGAGTATCTGGCACACTAAAAGCTGGGTCAGGTTTTTAAACTTGTTCCCTCAGGTCAGATAGATTTCAGGCATCCCCACGTGGGTCTTCTAATTATGGAGCATTTATCAGCTAACATACTAGGATGACAGGAGAGCAAGGAAAGGCTCTTGGTGTGCTTCACATGCAGAGGAATCCCTGATCTCCAGTCTCCTATCGGACTCTTGTAGCTTCACATTTTTTCCCTTTTAAAACATACATCGCTTTAGATTCAAATTATTTCAGATATGACTGTTTATACTGGTGCCAATGAACTACATACAGGCTTCACTTGGAAACACGAAATCGTCTGTGCTCTTGCTGACTGTGAACAGTAAAAGATAACAGCCTGCTGTTTTTTTATCTGTGTAATCTCTTCTTGTTTCTCTCTGATTGCAAAGTTGAAGTTCTTTCAATTGAGTTGCTAAGAAAATAGTAGAGATAACTTTATCTCCTTTCAGAAAATAAGTCAGTTTTAATGGTCTACAACCCTATTGCTTTGCTGTCCAACTGTGCATTTGCTGTAATGTAAGCTGCTTTCTTTGAAATGTCTCCTCCCATATGAAATGTGTGTGTGCTAGTCTTGATTTTCTTCCTTTGCTGAATGTGTTGCTGAGCTCTAAGAGGATTTACATTGACAAATATGTTGAATTAACATCTGCTGAAAATTGAAGTGGGCTTTAGGGATATTTTTTGTGATACCCAAAGGTCATGCTATTCCATTGTCTATTAAATGCAAAGTTTAAATCTGCTCTGATGTGAAATGAGTACATTGAAAGAGTGATGTGATCTAACCTTTACATGAACTATGGAGGAATCTAGGGGCTCTGGGAAATAGTATGCTTGTGTGTGGATACAAGGGATAATGTTGGTATATGTAGAGAATGTCGGTGTTTTATATATAGAGGGTTACACAGTGGTTTTAGTAATATTTGTACATTCTTGCCTAATTACCCGGGGAGAATATTTGGTGAACTAGAGCAAGCGAAGAAAGGTTCTCTGTATGTGCTGGTGAAATGCTTTTGTATCACTGATGGAATAAATATATACTGTCAGATTTAACGTTTTTCGGGCTAGCAGAAAGGCATCTGGTAACCCAGAACTTGTCTAATCAAGCAATCTACAAATTTAGCATTAGAAAATAAAAATCAATGGGTTTGTAGTGAGCTATGCTCTTACAGCAATCTATCATAATGTAGCGAGGGACTCAACCTGTTAACACAGAAGCCAAGTTTCTTAGAGATCTGCGTTACTGTATGTTTCTCTGAGGTCTGCTACCGGTGCTGCTGGCATAAGTCTGCTCTTTCAGTCTTCCCACTGTCAAATCAATACAGTGTGCCAAAAAAAAAGGTCTAATATCTTGGATACAAGCTCTGTGAATACAGTGACTGGGTAAAAAACCCTTATGTATAGCATTTAAGATTGTTTGGTGTACCTCAGGAGTTGGGAGTAAACCTTAAGAGAATTGGGATTTCACTGTAATTTCCTCTAGTAGAATGTGATTCTCAAAGGGCTAAGCTTTTGCTGCGGGTTTATCCTGTTCTCTCACCACTTGTTACTTGCCATTTTTCAAACACAGCTATTCCCCACCTTAAACTAATTGAACGACACAATTTAAGTGTTAAATAGACTGTGAGACTGAGGATAAAGTTATAATTTTATGGGTGCTAATCGCTGTTAGGGAAAACAGGAGCAAGCAAAGGAAGAACCTGACCAGAGGAGGGCTGCCTCTGTCTTATGCTGTTGATATATTCTGAGTGGCATTCTTTGATTTCAAGAACTCAAATAAATAGTCATGAAGGTAATTTTTATTTTTTTTTTTTTTTGCACAACTAAACAAGGTGTATGTAGCCTTATTAACATACTTCAAACTGAACTAATTTGCTAGCAAGGGTTACGACACAGATTCTCCAGGTAATCCATTGTAGCCCAGACCCAGTTTGGATACAGTAATCCTTGTCCCACCCCCACACAAAAGCTGTCCAATCGTTTTTTCAACAGTGCTGGTTTTTTACCTTTAATCCGAGTTGATGGGTTGTTCAGCACCATCTCCTTCAGGGCAAGATGTTTTGACCCGTCCTGGCTCTCTCTTTCCATGAAGGAATAGGTTGTGGATCTATAGCTAGCTTGAGAGGGTAACTTCTGTCCACTGGCCAGGTAAGAGTATCTTGTAGGTATGGATTTTTGAATTGTTGTAATGGTGAGATATGGAAGATAGTGTCATTTTTTTAAAGAATTATTTTTTGACACGTCTCTTAATATTGCTTGAAAAGTGTGAATTTTTAAAGTTCTTGGTGAAATTCCCTCTGTGTAGTTTTTTTTGCAACCTGAATGTAGAACTTTGCTTCTCTCCTGAAGAGAAAATGTTTGATATTTGTGCTTAAAGGACAGAAAATCTGGTAAATCACAATGTAGTAGAAACTGTTATCCATACTCTGCAGTGTACAGCTTTACTAAGAGAAAAGGCAATTTGAGCAGGCTTTTTTAAGGTGGTTTCTGTGTAATTCCCTTAAATTGGATTTGCTCAGGCAGGTTTTGGCATTTCTTTGGTGGATGTTACAAATGGAGAATTTCAGCCTGTATTTGAAGCGTCCTGACTCTTCCATCAGAATATAAGTAGCGTGAAGGGGAGCTGCAGGTTATTTGTTATAGCAGAATGTCTAAGTTAATCAGAAGCACAGTCTTTCTGCAGGAAGGTGGTATAATTTGAAGAATTACATGCAACTCTTTGTCACCTAGCTGCCTTGTATATGGTAAATGTGTGTATGTTTTACATATAAAATAAAAAGTTTCCTCTGGTGATGTCTCTTGTAGGGTCCTTCATACAATCAATGTACTAGACTTAGGATCTTCTCCAGTACTTACAATGCCTCTAGATCCTTTTAAAAAAATTGATACAGAGTCAGTGTAGTTGAAGTGGTAATGAAAAACAGTGCCTTGCAACTTGTAACTGTTATACTGTAGTCCAACAAAATATATTGTAAACACAATAAAATGGTCTATTTGCAGATTGCTTTATTAACTAATCAGTCTGAAGAGCTAAATTTAATTAAATCTGCTTGTGGATGAGAACATTCCACCCGTGGGAAGGTGCACTAAAGGTCATATCCAGGTTTGAACCTTAATATTACAAGTAAAAATCTGGTTTGTCTTTCACTTGCTTGAAGCCATGTAAGAATGTAGCTTTAAGGATTTTTTCTACTATTATTAATTATTATTTGAAGACGTCTGATCTCCTTGACTTTTTGTGACAGAAAATAGAAATATTTCTATAAGGTATGGGGAAATAATTTTGTGTCTTAGATGCATGTAGCTGTAGATATTTCTTACTGAAAGTGCTATGTAAACAAAGATTGAACCCTTTGTTCTAACTTGATACTTAAATGTTTGTGTTTTGAACTCCTACTTATTAAAGTACTTAACTGTAAACAGTAATTTGTTTTTTTAAATACCTTGAATTCTAGGTCAGCCCTTTCCAGGCAAAAAGACTTTTAAATGAGGAAGGAGGAGAATATCTATTTTCAAATACATGACTGGGAAAGAAAAGTGCTGCCACTTGAGTGCATGTGAAAAACTTGTCACTACTAGAAAGTTGTCTTGGACTTACTTTTTTGAAGGAGTGCTTGAACAGTATTGAGTGTCCATATTTTTGAGTGGCTTATCCCTTGTTTTAACAAAGCATTATCCCTTGTTTTAACAAAATTTTGATTACATTTTTGAGTTAGGCTTTGCACATCTTATCTTACTGTGAGAGCTTACATCAAGCGTCACAACACACTGATTTTCCTTGTGCTGCCAGTGAGCTGCAGGAATGAGGATCAAAAGTGTTGCCATGAGTATTTAGTATAGATAATATAATAATTATTTTTACTCCCTAACAGTTTCAATAGTACGATATTAACTGTTAGTGTAGTGTCCATGTATACCTCAGTTTGATTATGCAATCTGGTAAAGTAAGGCTGACACTATGGAGTGTTTCCTTTACAAAGAGGTGCTGTGTAGCACCTGAGATGAGGACTAATGCCGTGCTAAACAGTCAGGATTACATAATGCTGGAGAGACACATGCTAAAGCAGAGAACAAGCATTCTGAAAAGTAGACATGTTTAAAAATCCTTCCTGCAATCTTTGTTGGTAGTGATTACAAAAATTCATTTTACTTGAGTTTTTGACATTAAAATTCAGGAAGTTCCAAGAACTTACATGGTGAGCATTCAAGGAAATCCTAGCAGCCTTGCCCATCCAAGTGTCATCTTGGGAAGGCCTGCAGACTTTTATAAACTGTATCATGGATAAATGTGTTATGTTTAGACAGTGGTGGAAACCTTAGGTATATTTATTTCTATGTAGGATAAAACCTGGACTCTTCTGTTAATAAATGCATGAAAGTTTCTTGGATGTATTTTTTTGAATGTTGTTTTTAAAAAAGAAAAGGCGTGGGGAGATGGAGGGCGAGGAAGCAAAAGCCACCTGTGGTAAAGGTCTGATGCCAGTGCAGAGCAAAGAAGCAGCTGACAAGGTCTGATGCTACATGTGAAGATAGTAGACAGGTAACTCTTAGTATAACTTTGTAACTTCTGAAGTATTTTGTCTACTTCTGTGCTCAAATCTGTATTTCTACCACTCTGAGTTACAGGCTTTTTGAAAGGCTTCTACTAACTTATACTTGATAATTTAATTTCTTTAAGCGGTAGGTGTGATAGGTCTTTCAAAGACAGGATAACGCTTTTATTTCTGTTCTATACGCACTCTTGTTCCTTGAGAACATCATGGGGTGCTTTGGTCATTTGAAAGTTTGAAAATAACTGTGAAGAGAAACTTATTTCCTTACCCAGCAGAACTTGTATTTGGTGTCAGGCAGGCCATGTTATTCAGACATACCGTGCACCAGACAACCAGTTTTATATATAGAAATAACACACTTTTTCTAGTACTCTTTAACGTGCTAATAAGGTTGACAGAATTCCACCTGAGACACAGTAAGTGGTTACTCTGCCTGGATTTGCTAGTTGATGAACACTGGGGAAAAGAGGGAAAGCATGGTATGGCAAACAAGGGCAATCCAGATATTTAACATATGTTGAATTGTTTCCTTCAAAATAGTATAGTTGCTTTAGAAGGGCTAATGCAGTAGTTATGTGATTTATTTGTTTGTTTATTGTCTTCAGTTTGCTTTTGTTTCAGTTCTACAACAGGAATGCAGGCAGGCTAGGTGCAGTGAGATGTAATATTCATCCTAATACTGCCAAACCAGGACAACTGTATAAATGGATTTAATTTCCAATTCTGTATCGTTGTACCAGGTTCTTTGTGAAGTGTGACCTGATTGTACAGGGAACACCTTGAGAAGTACAAAAGTGAGATGTGTTTTTATGTCACATAATGGGTGTTGCTGACAGTTGTCTCTTCTCCTAATTATTAATTTGAAATAACTTCTCTTGCACAATATTTTTAAAACCAGACCTATTTTTATAGTGCATGAAAATACTTAGGCTGGGTGGGAATCTGCAATAAATACTTTTATTCCCTGAAGTGATGGCTCTTGGCCAACTTACTGTGCTCTTACTCATCAGCTGCTGGTCTTAATTCTGCTGAACTCAAACTTTTTTATCTTTAAAGAGCAGGAATAATTATTTATGCATGATTCTTACTCCTGAGTGTTGTTTCATTAATGAGATGCTATGATTCCTTGGTTCTTGAAGGCAGTTCATTCAGGAGTCTGGCAGTGCTGCTGCTGTGTGTGACACTGCAACTCAGTACAGATGTTGCCTTCAAAGTGTTCTTGTTTCTTTCTCAAGTTTTATTGGAGATGATTGTATTGAAAGGTTGTATGGCTGGCAATGCTCAGTATGACATATTTTTTTTCCATAAAAAAAACCCTGAAATCAAACTTTCAGCATAAAGGTCTCTCTCAAAAGATCTCCAAACAGAGCACTGGGTCTGTGCACAGCAATGAAGTTTCCATGGGTTGGTTTATCTCCTCATCCTGTTTGGTTGCTCATGCTGTGAGATTTACACTACATAAAAATGAAATCCCAAGACAGAAGAAAAATCCTAAACCTACAGCTTCCTAAAAGCCTTTCTGGTTTGTCAAGCAGTGCTTATTTTAGAAATGGGCTAGTTCAGGGGCATGAGAGAAAATCATGGTAGTGCCATCAAATGCTTCAGTAGTCAGATGTCAAAGTACTCTGCATTTGTTTTGCTTCAACACTTTTTAATGTTATGGCTTTTAGAAGATAATCAATGTTCTGTGCAACTGCTTTCTCATTTTCACGCATCTCATGCTTACATCAGCTGTCTTCATTACAGTATATTCTGAGCTCATCAAATCAAGAAGTTTTAGCCTTGTTTGTTTGCACTTTAGTGAAGTGCAGAAAACAAGAGGCTGTTTTGTTCTGTTTTATGGTGGCTTTTGCTGCCATAGTGTTGTTGGAAATTCCAGGGAAAAGGGTAGAATGGAAATGGAGAATGAACTTTCCTCACTTGGACATTGACTCAAATCAAGAACAAAGTAATCCTGGCAGAGTAGCATGGGAAAAATCTATGCTTCTGGGGCAGTCAAATGTCACATTTTACAACTGCAATGCTTATTCAGAAGGGGAGAAAAAAGGAAAAAGAAGTTGATCATGAAAAATGGAAGGAGAAAAAGGAGGGAGGTGTCTTATGCCTTAAAATATCTTTGAAAGCAAAGTGCTGGTGTTGGTTTTAACAGCTCCTTGGAAGTTGTGCCATTATTAAGGGAGGGGGCATGACACTGTAGGTCCATCCAGTGTACCAGTAAAGCAACTGCCCTTCTGTAAGAGATGGAATAAAACTGGTACTTAGGTCTTGCCTGACTAGAGTAGATGTGAGAGCAGAACCCCATAAGAGTGCATCTTTATTCCCTTTGTTAACTCCCAAGCAGTCGCTTCCCTCGCTCTGCTTTTTTCCCGTTGTTTGAGAGGTGAAGCAGTGCTGGCTCTGGCAGGGCTTTCAGCTCTGCTGGGCAATGCCTGTGGTTTAGCTAAGTAGGGTGTCATAGGAATGAGCTTCCTGCCCTAACGGTTCAGTCTTCTTCCCCTCCCTGCTGCTGATTCATGCTTGTGATCAAATGACAAAGTTAACCCCTTAAAAAAGAAAAAATAATTGCTTGCCAGTGAATGCAGAATGCAGGAAAACTGGTCTCTCTTTTTTTTTTTTTTTTACTTTGGAATTTGTATTTTGCATGAGTACTGGAAATGTACTGACCGGTTATTCAGGATGAAGTAGGTCAAAATGTGAACTGGCTCAGTCTCTCCAGTTCGGGTGTCACAGGCAGGTGGCAGAGGTTTTCGGGGGCGGAGGTGATTTGGCAATTGCTTACAAAAGAGCTGATGTTTTTCTGAAAGAGGCAGATCCTAATCTCTGAAATATATTTTGTAATTAAATCCCTGGAGGTTTCTTTTGTGGTGCCTGTGTCATCTCATGTCCGTCTCCCATATACCCCTCCTCCAATCCCCTGTTGTTGCCCGCTCCCCACCCTTTCCCAAAAAAAAATAAAAAAGTCATGATGATAGTGGTTTTCCCTGCTTTTAAAAGTGAAGTCTCTGGTTTTATTCAGATAGTGTATTTGTGTAGAAGCTTGATGTCCTGTCCTTTAACCTCTTGCAAAGGCAAATGTGACAAAGGAAAGACAGAATGGGTTCACTTTAAGGTAAATTCAAGTAAAAGTCATAGCACTATTCTTAATCTAAACAGAAATAAGAAAAATAACTTTTAGATTAGACTTTGTTAATAAGACTTAAATGACACTATTTTTTTTTAGCTGCAGCTTATTCAGATAAAGTTGCTTCTGCCTGAGTCTAAATATATGATGTACAGCATCTAAAGCCAGTAGTTGGCTTACTAGGAACGTGTGGTGTAGCATATTTTCCTTTTCCTCTGCCATAGGTTGAATATAAATCTTCAAATGGCTTACCATACCAAAAATAAGGCTGTATAAATATCTGAGCACATGGAAAAATTACTCCTATTATTACCACATTAGAAATTAAAAGAATTATTCAATTTTAGGCACTCAATGAGGACCTCTTAAATTAGTAACAATTCTGTGAACCCAAACATCCAGACTTTAGGCAGATTTCTGGAAATGAGCAAGGCAGTGCTGGCACATGCACTGAGATGACCGTTACTAAGTAATATTTCAGAGGAAGTGTTTGTCTGACAGCTTCTAACAACTTCCAACAGCTGACATTTTTCAACCAAAAGAGTATGCCAAATTAGGCAACTTTATGTTGCTTTTTTGCTCTTTGCATTCCACTTGCTTCTCCTTAGATTGCAGCACTGACATAAAGAATGCCTAACAATCTGGACTGTCTGAAAGCATAAATTAGTCACCTGAGCACTTGTAATAAATTTAAGATGATACTAGGGCAGGGAATTAATACCTTGGACTGCTGTTAGTGGCATCTGTAAACTCATCTCTAGCTGTCAGGTCTGTGTTGATACTAAGGAAGATGCTGTTGCAGCTGGATGTCTGCAAAAACAATTAGGATGGAAAGAGATGCTGAAAAACTCACCTGTTAATCTTGGGATACTTCGCTGATGGAGATTTCTTGGTGGGAGGAATTAACACTCCCATCTCTCTGTGCAGTGTTTATAAGGACTTCAGGATTGTGACCTGTTGCAGTACTCTTGCTTACATTAGATTAACATCAGTTGTCTTGGCATATTTGTGAGGAGGCTGTTTGCTAGGGCTTTTCCTGTTAAAGTTAATCATCACCTACTCACTACAAAGCATGTGTAAGGAAGGAGGGGAGAGTATTTTACAGCTTCTTCTGATTGACATAAAGTGCTAAAATTCTAGATACTAAAGCTGTCTTGGTCCTGTTCCTTAGGTAGTTCTTCAGTTCAGTTAAAGGTTAAACATGTGTTTAATGTCTTATTCATCAAAATACGGGATGTTCATTCCTAGATTTTAACAAAAAAAAACCCCTTATGGTTGACGTGCTAGGCTAAGTTTGAGTCTTTGTCTACACTACGGAAATTCTTCAGTGTCATTGCTCCTAAAGTCACTTTCTCTGTACTTCCTGTCTTGGTTGCGTGAGGGACCAGGAAACGGTCATTCCAGTTTTGCACAGATAAATTTCAGTATTTTAACAGTACCTTTTGTCATCAATAAAACTGTAGGTTCAGCTTTTTGCTTACACTTTATACTTTTGATATTTGAATATTGACAACTCTTGGATTTTGAGATGGAATTCGTATGTCATTTGCAGAGTTAGTCATCAAGATAAATTGTCATCTTAATTCTGAGCTTCCCATCCCACCTCTGCCTGGGAGTGTGGTGCAGTCATCCCTCAAAAGGTACGTAGATTCATGTGGTATTGAGGAGGAAGAATAACTAGTGATTAACTCCTGGAGCTGACCAGACCTTCTTGTGGGTCTGTACAAGTCCTGAATCTATTCCCACTGCAGCTTGTGGGAATTAGGCAGAATATGGTAAAGCCTGTGGTGTTCTTGAGCCTATAATACATATACAGAAGGGATCAGGGAAACGGGTTGAATAATACATTCAGACCTTTGTGCTCAGTTTTGCTGTTCGTGTCTAGCATGGTTGAGTCTTACTTCTGTTCAAAGGAAGTGAAGTTTAGGCAGATGCTGTTCATTCTTCTAGTGGAAGCAAGAATACATTGCTGTGTCTCTAGGAAACTTTTTACAGCATACATTCTGGCATCACTTCCAGCCCTGGGAATAAAAACACTCTTTCAGGTGAAATTGGGTGTTCATGAAGACCTTAGCCTGTATAGATTTTGCTTTGTAGGACTGAACTTCCACTGCTCTCAGAGCTACAGATCTTATCTTCTGCTTAGACAGTGTGGGTGAGAGACTGACTTTAGTGTGTTGATTGTTTTCGTGACCCTGTCCTTTTTCTGTCTGTAATAAACAAATACTTTACTCAGGTGTGTGAACAAACTGACAGTGTCAGTTGAAAAATATAAAAACTAATGCTAAACACGGGATGAAAATAAAGGGCTTTGGACTGGATTAACCAGGATTTTGCTGGAGAACTGGGTTAGAAATTTCACTGTATCATGTGCCAAGGTTCCTGTCTTGTGGAATTTGCTGAAATGGTCCATTTTTATAAGTTCTTGCAAAGCTAATAGATTATTAGACCCTGCTTTGCTGGTAATGCAGCTGATAGGTATTTAAAATTTTGATGTAAACTGTTGTTGATGTTGGTTTAAGTTTAGATTTAGAAAAATCAAGACACTGCCCATTTTTAAATACAATATTCTGTAAATACCTCTGCATTAATAGAGCCTACTAACCTTTTATTAAGACCATAAGGTTTTCTGGAGCAACATGAACACTTTAAAATCCATCAACTACCAGTGAATTGGAAATAAAAAACCTAAAGCTCAGATCTGTGAAAATATTTTCTTGACTGTCTAGGTCTTGGTCACTTCAAAACCACCTTGCACTTGCCCCCATCTCTGAAGTTGTCTGCATTTTTTTTTTCCTCATGAACGTGCAGTTGAGGCTCAGCTTGGAGACCTTGGAGCAGGATGCTTAGGCTGACTGCCTCTCTCCAGTGCGCCTTCATCGTGTTGGGGCTTGCCGAAACTCAACAGCCTGACACTGTTTCTTCCTTACAGTAACCAAAGGTTTAATGATGAGAACATTTCACAGACCCAGTCTTGTGTTCTCTCAATGCTTTAGGTAGATGACTCTTGCAGGTTTGTGACCATGAGACTGAAAGCCGGTTCAGAAGTATCTAACTCCAAGGACAAAGGTTCATACTTAAATTGATTGTCATTCTTTACAGTCTGAGCAGTTGCTGGTGACAGTGGTGACAAGAATATAACTGGAAAACGATATTTTAAAATAATAAAAATAAGAACTTCTTAACTTTTTTTTTTTTTTGTATTCAACTATTTCAGTTTCTCTTTGAAATTGTTTCCTAGAAAGCCCAGTAACGTGTAGATGGACCGTTGCTTGGGGAGCTGCAACTGAGGATGTCTGGGGGCAGTGTAGTGTGAATCTAATGGAGTGGCCTTTGAGTGTTTTAGTGAACACATTTGAAGGATAAAAAGCACAAGAACTGTGCTGAATTCAGGATGAAACACCCCTGTAGTATAAAAGGCTTAAATGTCACTGTCAAGAATGAAAGACTGCTTTCAGGAGAAAGGACTATTTTTACATACAGCTTGTGTGCTAGAAAAAATGTGGTTGCATAGTGTCAATTCTGATGCTGCCTTAAGATTGGGAATATAATAGTCTACTTATTTAGCAAAACTCAGCCTCTGTATGAATACTTAAACATTTTATTGTCAAGGCTATGGGCAATTCTTTTGGATTCAGAACAGTGCTGGTGTTTCATGTCACTGAAGGATTACAAAGTTGGTACTGTTCATACTATGGCAGCACAGAAGAGCCCATAAAAAAGCCCAAATAATCGATACCTATTAGATATGAAGAAATCTAGTTTTGGAGGATGATGTATGCTGTGAGGAACACATAGCTTTCTAGAGTCCTGTTTTGGCTTTCATGTAATCAGAATGACATTTGCTAGTAGTAAATGCATTTAACAAAACTAATTTTAGAACTATAGGTCAGCACTTAAATTTGTTTTCTCCTTGTTAGTCTCACAACTAGATCAGGTCTTAGATTTTATAATAAACAGGACTTAAGACTCATTTCCTCCCTCTCTGCCAGATACTGTCACGCAAATGAGAGAACATGGTTGTTACTGGTTGTGTAGCCTGTACTCTTTATAAGACTCCATTTTTTTTTAACATTTGAATTGTATTTCCAGAACTAGGGTAGGATTTTTTTTTTTCTCCTTTCTTATTCAATTTTCCCTTTATTCCTGATCTTTTGTTTCTTTTGTTAGTGATAGAAATAACTGTTGCGCAAATCAGCTGTGTTGTCATGGGGAAACTTCACAGCATGAGTTCGATGAAAAATGGCCATTTTTTTTTTTTTTTTCTTACTGAACTACCACAGGGGATTGAGCAGAGAAATAATTTCCTTAATCACCCTATGGAGCACTCTGTGAATGGATAAGGAGTGATGGGCAGTCTTGGTTCAGCTGTGCCACTGCTATTAGATTTGAAAGCTGAACAAAGGAAAAGGGAACTCTAATCTGTTATCATATAGGAGTATCCCTTGGCATCCGTCAGAAGTCCAAGTCAGGCTTTTTTCTTAGTGCAGCAGATTTATGAAGCAGTGTGTCTCCTGCAGAAAGAAGCACATGGTGAGTACGCTTTTGCCATCTGTCCCTTGTCGCTCGTATCCATCTAGTTAAGACCGAAGCTGTCGTTGCTCTGGAGGACGGAGTGGGATGGGTGGCAGCTGCCGTGCTAACAGTGTGTATTAATGCCCTGAGGAGATCGGATCAAGCAGTGCCTGCCCACGAGCTGCGAAAGGGGGAATAGTACAGGAGGTACAGATTCAGCACGGGAAAAATGTGTGAAATTCTCTTTGTAAATGCCAAAGCTTTCACCACGTGAATATTCAGGTTCTGCAGCTGCCTTGGTGGGCTACTCTGTGTGTACCTCATTGATCCTCTGGACAGAGGTTTTTATGGGATTGATGATAATTGGCCTATTTAGAGTTCCTTCCGCAGCAGTGAAATTGATGTAAGAATGTGGCAGCTCAATCCTGAACATCGTTAAGGGAAAATAAACCCTTCGTCTGGGTGGGTGGTGAGGGATGGCTGTTATTTCAACTGATGCCATGTCATAGCAAAATTAAAAAGGTTAAATAGATATGGTTTCTTATATGGGACAAAGGAACAATACTCTGAACAATACACTTACGTAAAATTTAAGGGACTAAAAAAAACTACGGGGGGGGGAAGATGATAAATAATTTGTATATACTTTAATTTCTTCGTAGAAGAGATGGCTAGAATGAAAGCTGTATGGTCATTTTTTGTAAGGAGGTGGAAGTATATGACTTTACAGTGACTGTGGCAGAAAGCTTTTCTTTTCCAGAGTATTTAAGCCACATGAGGCTTCATGAAAGTGAGGAATGGATTCTAGTAGTAGCATACTAAGGCTGCTGCCTACTTTGCTATCTACATACCATTTTGAGAACAAAAGCTAAACAGTGTGAAACATCTGATTTAAAGCAAATGTTTTGTTTAATCATGATCAACTAAGTATTTTATTTTGATGTGGGTGACGGTATTGGCCAGATAACTTGGGTGCTATTGACTCAGTACTGGTATCAGTGTTATACTTGGTCTGCATTGTCCATCACAACTACAGTATATAGCATATATATCATATAGCATAAATATTTAGACAGGTGGGTTGTGATCTCAATTGTTTTCCAATGCCACCAAAACATGAAGAGCTAAAAGGACATTTTATAAGTAAGACAGCAGAAATAGATACTTATTTGTGAAGAGTAAATACTGCAACAGAGCTGTAATGAGATTCCATTACACTTAATCTGGATGATTTATCTCCAGAGGTGTTAAACCTGAGTCTGGTGAACAAAGTAAGGGCAATTCTGTATCAGTCTTTTAAAATTAGTCAGTCTGTTATTTAGTGGGAAAATCTTCTGTCAGAGAAGGTCAAATCATGGCAAATGATTTCTGGTTCAGAAGCAGCTACTGCAGAGGTGAACTTATAAGCATTAATGTGGTATGCTTGTAGTGTGTGTGTGTGTTGCATCCACTGCAGTGGGCATTTAAGTGGCTGGGCTTTCCTCTTAACTTGTACTTAAGTGGCACCTGCCAAACCAAGCTTGGATGCAGTTTACCTGGAAAGTGCTTTGCTATCTGTGATAAGCTCATTAGGATGCTGTATCTGAGTGCAAAGTAAAATGCCATCAGTGCATATGGGGAGAAGTGCAAAACTTCTTGGATTCGGTGCTCATGTCCAAATGTAGGCCCTGCCTGATTCCCTGGGTGTGACTGGCTTCAGTCTCTCTGCAGGGAATAGGGACAGCGGCAGAGCATGCTGCTGGGCTGGCTGCCAGCGGCCCTGGAGAGGAGCTGCAGTGTCCTCAACAGGAAGGTGTGCAGCCCCAAGGCATTTCTTAAAAAATACAGATGTTTTGCAGATGTTCCCCATTGAAACCACTGGACATCTTGTCTACAGTTTGGAAATGCTGGAGAGCAGGGGCATCCTTCCCTCCCACCCCTCAAAGCAGTATTTGGGGTGGGGGAGCCTTATTTCTAGGTTGGAGTGGAAAAACTGGTCAGTGAGGAATAGCAGCTGAGGACCTGTGTGGCATCTGGCTGTCCTGGCTGCTGCTGAGCCAGTGTTCAGCATCGGTGCTCAGCATTTAGCCTGCCATAACGCAAATTCTGATGGGTGCTTAATATGAAGTGACCTGTTACTCCTTCTGAATTAGACGTTGACTAAAATCTTCAAAAACCAGGCAATTAGCTGCTTCTTGCATAGCTAAAGAGCTGATTACACAGACATACCTTTGTATGTAGAGTTTCCTTAGGATGCTGCTGTGCACTTACTTGTTTCTTAAATCATCACTGGATGGATTTTCTCCTGCTGCCACATTGTTCAGATAAGAAAATAGGATGAGATATTTGACAGGCTTAGAGGTACTACTGGACATCCTTAATTTCTATCTACTAAGTGTGCCTTTGGGACTGATACTGATTGCTCTGTAACCTGTTCTTGTTATAATGTTTCCTCGTGTCCAGGTAATTGCCAGGATATTAGCTGTAGTGTCTCTGCAGTTACAGTGTCATGTTGCAGTGATCCAATAGATGCTCTTTTTTAGCATGTGAGCACCTCCAAGCAGTTTGTTGCAGCAGAATGGTTATAATGGCATTTTTGTCAAAATCTGGATGTTTATCATGCTTATTCCTAGTATATAGCTGGATGGCAGCGCTTCTCCCATTTGAAGAGGTTTAGCCTTGCTTTTCCCAGACCTGCTATGGACGCTCTACTGGATTTGCATAAACTACAGTTACATACTCCAGTGGCTTTTCCAGTCTTGGTACTTAGGCTTTCAGTGAAGCAGACTTTGCTGACTGTGGCTCTTGTCAAGCCATTAACATAACTGGGGAGTGTCCTCTGAACATCCTGGGTTGTTTCCAGATAACCTTGACATTGCCAGAATTTTAAGAGCCCTGTCAAGTTAATGACAATATAATTCTACAGCCTTTTTTCCCCCTGTATGAATGGAGCAGTGATGTGACTTTGTGATATTGCTACCCACTGTGAAATGACGGTTTCATTAATGGTGTAATGGTGTAAAATCTTGCAGTTCCACATGTTTTATTTAGAGGAAATGTTACACCCACTGTTAACTAATGCACTAAGCTGAATGCATTCATATGCTGGCCAAATACTGAGCACTTCTAGCTTCTGTCTTTGCTTATTTAAATGTGTTTTTCAGAGAAACAGTGCATCTCTCCTTGGGTTTACGTTATTCTGCTTGTTCGCTGATAGCAGCTATATGAAGAACTGCCTGTGTAGCAGGAACGCTACAGCTCCTAGATAGACTGAGGCTTGATGACCTCAAGGTTTTTTAAAACCTTTTTTGGCACCTTTATCCTTGCATATAAATAGCTCACAAGTCTGTTCCTCAGCATTGGCTAGACCTAAAGTAGTGTTAAATGCTTTTGCGAGGTGAAAGTAGGCTTTCTCAGTTACTTGTAGATGGAACATATCCAAGCTGTATGCTATATTTACACACTTTAGTTCCCTAACAAGTTTTACTCCGTAAGATGCAATATCTGCAGACTCAGTATAGTGTATTTAAAATGCACTCCTAACAAAAGTTTTGTGCTGGACAGATAAGTCTTTCACAATTCAGTTTGTATCGAGCTGCTGTCAGCAACTGTATCTTAAATTTATTCATACTTTGGTTTTTTTAAGGTACTATTTTGATCAGCAGCAATGCTTAAATCTTTTGAAGAGTCATTTAAAATGGTCAGGTGGAACTATTTGCTTCACTGGTGTTTGCTGTGAGCAGCTGAATAAGTTTGCCATTCATGCCCTTGAGTCTCAACTGATTGATTTTTTTTTTTAATTTTTTTTTTAATTGGCTGAGCAAGTATACTTTTTCTTTCAGCATGCTGCTTGTAATGCAGCAGACGGGAGTGCTTCACAACTGTATAAAGTACACTGGCGTAATATCTTCATGTAACTGCCAGGGAAGAGCAGGTGGACATTTGGAGTTCAACAGGGACAAATGGATTTATCTGTATTTGCAAAAGGTCACGAAGAATTCTGAGTGACCTCAAGGAGATGGGTTTTTTTCAGGCAGCATCTCAGATTTCAAGGAGCTCCGTTACTTCCCTGATTAATTGGTGCTGTTGAGCCATGGAGATTTGCTGCCTATTAAAGCAGCTTCTGGTGACAGAGAAGGCTTTGAGGTCTTCTGTCCAAATTTTAGTTGGTTTAAACTCTTACAACTATCTGACTGCAAGGTGATGTGGCTGTAAGCATCATTAAAACTGAAAACTTACTCTCCATGAAACTGTTGTCATAGCTAAGAAAATAAATGGAAGTTATTCTGGTGTGTAACTTCCTTATGTATTGCTTTTTTTTTTCATATGACCTAAAAGTCTACTCTAGTTTTAGTACTAAACTGTGTTATGATATTAATAATATTGGACATTAACATTCTTGAATGATTACCAGCAAATCTTGTATTTTTCTGGCAGACGTGCCTCTAAAACCAGTTATGTTTTGTACTTCTGTGGCTCTGAGGAATTCTGCATCCATAACAGACGACTTTAAGAAGTCAGGGAAGCATGAGGGGTGGCCAGAACTTTTATTAGAGTCTGTGTTGGAGCAACTGATGTGTGCAAGGTCTATTCCCAAAAGAATGCAGAACACATAAAAATGGGTGGGTTGATTGGGGATTATTTTTGCCTGTGATATTGGCTTGCTAGCTGCTGTGCAGGATTTTACAGATGGATGTAAAATCCTTTTTTTTTTTTTTTTTTTTTTTTTTAATGATCCAAGACATAATTTCAATTAAATTCAGATTTCTACATTCTTCCCCTTTTTCAGGTGAGTAGCATGTGCATATAATGAAATGCCTGTTGAGGTGACTGTGTATATAATCCTAGAGAAACCTAGAAAAGGAGAGTAGTAACAAAAATGACAGGGGGGATGAGAAGTAGTCCAAACAGACCTTCCAGGAGCTGCTAGAAGAACTGAACGGTGTGGCTCCCTGCAGCCTCGCACCTTGGCCTTATGGCACAGGGCTGGCTGGCCACCATATCGGTGGGTTCAAAGCCTGAGGGCGCCGTTCCCTGAGCAGAGGCTGCATGGGCCTGGCTCCTCAGGCCCGAGTGGCTTGTAGCTGGCTGATGGAGTGGTTCCTGCATCATTGGGTACTCCTGGGACCACCTTGAAGCAAGAAAAGAAGAAAGCCTGCCTCAAAGTATTCTTCTGTCAAAAATCTTCCAGCAGTCTCCCTTCTTTATTGCAATTTATAGTTAAATGTGCTCTCTTCACAATTCCTGCTCTTAAGTAAGAAAATGAAATAAATTATTAATAAGTGCTGAAATACAGAGCTGGGAGGTAAGAGACAAAGTGATGTGGGAGGTTCTGCCTCTAAGCATTTAGCTGAGTCCTCAGCTTCTGCTTTGAGCTCTGAGGCACTCCTACTTCAAAACCGTCTAACTGTTAGTGAAGCACGCTGTCTTGTTTGTATTCTTTCACTTAAAAACAAGGCTGTCATATGGTTGCAGGAGTCTGCAAGAAACAACATTGTGAATCTTTTCAAACCTCTTAATATGTTTTTTTCCTGATGTGTTGAAGTGATGCTGTTACCTCTTGAAAAGCTGCTAGTTCAACAAAACCCACGTGGTTTTTACTTTGAGTTCTTCAAAAGCATTGATGAAGTGGCGAGCGAGGATACAAAGCATTAACTACTGGCAAAATAAAGTTAGCTAGGATTTGTGGTTTTTGGTGATCTGGGAACTTTAACACAAAATCTAAATATTCCCACCCCCTGCCACCTTTGTTGGTTTGCTTCTTTGCATAGGTGGTTGAAATGCGTTTAGTAAGGGTAATAATTTAAGGCTGAATTACTATGTCCTCAGTAGGAATACAGAAGAGTATACCTTCTGCTGTGGTCTCTTAATCCTCTTTGTTATCCCAAGGTCAGATTAAAAGGTGCTAATAACTTGCATCCACATTCTTAATGACTGAATAGTCAGGTAATTAAATATTTATACTGAAAATTCAGGGGTCCAGTTTTGTGCGATAGAAGTACTGTCTCTTTAGAAACACAAAAAATGTTTGCTTTGCTTGATTGCTGCTCCCTCTTGTGGGTTTCAGGCCAGTTTAAGCAAGCTTGAAGTTCATTCTCCCTCTTTTTAGATGGAATAGTTAATCGGCAGTACTGCTCTGATATACTGGATGTGATATTGACCTTAAGATTTGCTTCGCTGCATACCTCTACAAATTAGAACATTCTTTTCTATCAAGAGGGCTTAATCTGTAAAAGCATTTAATTCACTTCTTAAATTTACTTTTTTTTTTTTCCAAGAACTTATACTGCTGTGCTATTAGTATATAGTATGATTTACTTTTTTGAAAAAGCAGAGAGAAGTCTGGATCGTAACTGTACCAGTGCCTGCTATACTGACAGTATTAAGATCTCTCTTATATCTCCTCTGCTGTAGTCAGCGCTTCTGAGTTGCACTTCACAGGCTATTGCTCTTGTCTGCAGAGAGCTATGTTATGCAAGTTGCTCCTGAAAACTAAATTCTGAAAGAGCTCTGTTTGCTTCCTGTGTCCTCTCCTGTATACCCAGTAAATACAAATGCGGTAGCTGTGTGAAAGATTATTTTTTCTCTTGTAGCTTCTCAATTGCTTTGCTGGCATAAAAACTCTTTATGTAGTGTGTTGTGTCTGAAGATTTCAAAATACTATTTGTATTTGTTTTCCTGCAGAGGGACATGTAATCTCTATTCTCTGGACAAGAAACTGAAGCACAGTGGAATTCTGAATTACTCCTAATTGATGGCAAAGACCTGTGCAACTTCACTGACTAGTTCTTGGCATGAAGCTCATCAGAAATTTCCCACTGAAACTTAAGAGACAAATTGTTCTGACCTATTGCAAAATGGAAAGGTCCCACATTAGTGTGACACTGAAATAACAGCAGTTCACATGATGTGATTCCAATCTTACACTATTTCACAATAATGACACAGTTTGTCTCAGCCATTGAAAGCTCTTCAGTTTCAGTCACTTAACTGATGTTGAACTGTTTGTGTACAGGAACGGGAATATGGCTATTAAATCTTGGGTCCTCTAGGCCTTGGTTCTTGTCTCCTATGCTTTTATTAGGCCCTTTTCTCCCTCCCCCTTCCCGATTTTTAATTTTCACTAGTATTTTATTTACCTTCCCTCTTGTGCACCTCCTGTTCTACATTCATCATCTACTTAATCTCTGTAATGTTTTCTGCATATCCCACTGTGTGCTTCGTTCAGTCTACAGTATTTTCAGCTCCTTTTTCCTTTTATCTCTTACATTCTTTACTTCACACTACCTGTTTGCATAATTTCTCTATACAATTTGCACGGCCAAGAACTGGACATTTCATTAGCTTCTGTCTAAGTAGCTCCAGCTATGGGGTATCTGATAACATTTGAAATCTATTACTGCCTCCTCTACCTCCTTCAAGAGCGTATAATATGGGGGAGTATTCAGTGAATTACCTGAAACTTCTGATCTTCATTTTACTTGGCCTTAAAAGAATAAATCAGTCTGAAATTTGTCTGGATGTGAGACTGCATTTCTATGGAGAACCACTTTCCCTGCAAATATATTCGTTCTTACTGTGATGCAAGCAAAGGTGGGCTTTTGGTTGCCTTTTTTTTTAAGGTCATTAAACCAGAAAGCAGTGCTTGATTTGAGAAACAAACCAGAACTTAATCTTGTATCTCTGCCCTTTCTTAAAGCTTTATATCACTTCATGTTGCAGACTGGGTAATATTATATCTGAATGGTATAGATAACCTTTACTTCAAAATTTGTGGTTTCTTTTCTCTTGACACTTGTAGTTTGAGCTCTGTTTTAAGGAGATTATGAGGTTTGTATCCATATTTTAATGTGCTGGAAGTGCAGAGCTGTGTTCTAAGACTTTTATTCAGATTAAATTTGCCATTCAGTGAAGATCAGAATGCAGTCCCCATAGTTTATATTGTCTATAGCAGTTTCTGAATTTCAGTTCTTATTTATGCTTCAAATATTTTTACCATTCAGGAACAAAACCTCTGTTTAGGTCCATGTTCAAAACGATGTTGGCATTCACCCAGCCCTAGAGCCCTCCCCAACCTGTGTTTATGCTGTAAAGAAGCTGGATGAAATATTACTGTTTATTGCAGGCTCCAAATTTGGTTATTGTGCTTACTTTCTCAGTGAGCATGGTCAAGACAAATGTGTTTGCTCTTTCAGTAATATGTACCAATGGCTGAATTAATTTTGCATGTCTGCTTCCTTACCGAGAGTCTTTCTGCTGACCTCCCCATGTGCTGGGTGCCTGTGGGGACCAGTCCTAGTGGGAAACGCTGGTTGTAGCTTTGCTTCCTTGCTGGAAAGAAATTGCATTCGAGCACCAAGAGGCTGAAATATAATTCAACTCTCTTTTTTTATTTATGGTATCACACGAAGATATCAAACTAGCAAGGATGCAGGATCATTAAGGCAGTAACTTCATCTTTCACTTTGTATTTGGTTTAAGCAAAAGTTATCCATTTCTGTATGTTACCAATGCATTTGTACTGCCTTGATAACCCTAGTGCCTATACAGCAAGCATGCTGTTTTTTTCTCTCCAAACGAATAAATTCAGAATGCCAAACATACATGTTTTGTAATAAAGAAGGATTTAAAGCCCTTTGAGGTGTACATACTATAGGTCTACTGTGGGCTGGGTTATACAAGCTCTTGTCTTCCTTGGGTACCCCCTCTTTACATACTGCCCCTCTTTCAGCCAGATTGCTTTAAGTTCTCTAAAGTCTGTAGTGAACTCTGTGTGACTTTAATTACAAAGGCTGTTCTACAGAAATAGAGTATTTCAAAAGTACTCTGGAATACAACCATTCTACTTGTGTGTTTTGAAGTTCAGTTCTATCTAAATTTTGAATGAAGGTAACTCTTGCTGCAAAATGCTGTTCTAACAGAGAACTAAAAGGATCAGTGTGGTCACTGTAAAAGAGAAATGTATCTTTCTTTTTTAATAAAGAAGTTGGGTAAGCAAGTGGGAGAAACCACTGAATGCAGCTTCATGCAATTAAGTATTTCAGGAAGCAACACTAGGATGATTTGCATGCTTTTCTTGTGAAATTCTAGTTCATATTTGCTAATACTTTTAGTGGTTTTTGTTTAACTTTTTCCTTCTAGGTATCATTGTAGCCTCAACAACTCTGATTTACTTGAATGAGTGATCCACCTGTTTCCAATGTAGACTCCCTCAAAACTATTTTAAATGAGTAATAGTCTTATTCAAAAGTATATGAGTGCAGTATTATAAAATGTGTGGTTTTGTTCTTTGAGATAACAGCAGCAGAGTGGTATCCAGATTCTTCTGTGGTGGGAGCAATCACTTATTGACTAGAGCTATTTTGAGAGAAAGCAGCAGTTGAAGTAATATAAATGGTTAGTTGATACTGCGTTGGTCCTTTGCTGAATACACTACCTATAGAAAACTGGTCGAGGTTTAAAGCTCTAACACTCCTCTGCAGAGCCGTTGGCCAGCATCCTGTACTGGAATTGTTCTTTCATCCCTGTTTTGGTCAGAGTATGGGAACAGGACAAGTTATTTATTGCTAAAGAGCAGTGGAATTGGTATGCCCTATATATACAGTGATCTTCCCATTCTCCAGGCTCTGGAGCTACAGTGCTTTAGAAAAATCTCTGTTTTTAACAGGATTCTACAGAGCTGATTTTTCTGTAGAATTCTGTAATTTCCTTCTGAATCTTGCCTCTGAAGCTGCTTTGAACTCTCCAGTGATTTCTCATGGAGAGCATTTGTTTGAATTAAAGGACATGCTTCAAGCACTTTTTCCTTTCCCTCCTACTACAAGTCCAGTACATCTTAAAGTGGAATCCAGTGTGCAGGTAACCCATCTCCAGCAAAACCCATGGCTTAGTATGCGAAGGGAACCCAATGCTGCAACAGAGACCACACCAGGCACAAGCCACTGAACAACTTGTCAAGCATCTCTTTATTACTAGGGTGCACGTGAAGGTACCTGACCAAGTAGCAGAGGGAAAGAGACAGGCTACCCTTCCTGAGAAACTAGTAAATTTTACAACACTATCACTTTTAAACACCAAGGGGAGGCAGTAAGGGAGAGAGAGGAGGAAAAAAAATCCTAAGCATACTGTATGCCTCTAAACCACTGCTGGGATCTATGGAAATGATTACAGGATACCTCACTTCTGACAGGTGTGTTAAGATCAATTCCTTTTGTCAGGATATACTTTGGTAATCCCTGCAAGCTCATGATGGGAGTTCGGTTATTGTTTAGACTATATTTTTGGTAGTGGCCCCTTGTGACTGCATGACAATGTAATTTATGGACTAGGACACAGCTCCCTAATTGTGTCTTACATTGTACATGCTGTTCACTGCAGTGTTCTACCGAATAAACATTCTCCTCCTTTATGGGGAAAAAAAGTCTGTGTCAACAAGACTTTCCAGCCTTTGATCACATGCTTAAATTATATCTTTGGGATGGGTTTCTTGGCAAACACATAAGCAAATGTTTCTCCAAAGTGGACAGTGTTCATGTGTAAATTCCTCATTAGCAGTGGGTGTATTCTCCTTCTCCTCTTCCTAGTCTTCAGCTTAAAATGTTAAGCAAGACTAAGAATGCTGACCACTTAAACAGATAACTTGCAACAGCACCATCGACTTGTCAGAGGGGACCATCTACCTGTTTGTACTCCCTCCGCCTAGAGCCTGGGAATTAATGAACAGAGAAAAATAAAGCTCTGGCATTTTGAGAAACTTTAAAAACAAAATAAGAAATCAGTCTTGGAATGCCCTTGAAAGAAGAACTTTCCATTCAAAAATTTATCATTTAATCTCCCACCAAACCTGTCTTGTAGGATCGCATTGTATGAAAGTCCAATTCAGAAAAATAAGTTTAAGTTGCAGTTAGGGTGGTCATGGGAACACCATAACAGTTCTTTTGGTCAGCTTTCAGGACATTTCCTCTGTTTCAGACCTTCCTCTGTAGGTGTCCTTATTATCCCCTTTGTAAGGGAAAATTAGACAATTCTCAAAGTGAACTGTCAAGTTTTTGCTAAGATGCTTGATAACAAGATTCTTCAGTATTTGCAAAGGTTCTTAAGGTAAAGATAAGATCTTCTTACATTTAAGATGCCATACTAGTTTATTCTCTGTACTCAATATCATCAAATATTTGGATTAAAACAGTAATTATGGTTAGCCATAAGTCTGAATTTTTGGACTTCAGTTTTACTGTTAATTGGGTACCGATTGTCTTTTTTCATGTTGAGTTGGAGAGCTTGATGAGGTAACTGTGGCACTCCTAAAGTGTTCAGATGCTGCTTGTGTTTCCCTGCCCAATATCCCTAATCAGCGGTAGGACTGAAGTGCAGAACCTCTGCCCTTCTGCATGATATTCTTTTTAAATTACAGTTGGTTTTCCAGTTTACAAAACTTGTAGTTGTGGTAGAAATGGTTAATGCAAGCTCACAACTCTTTAAAGCTGATTAGGTTTGAGGTAGGACTTGGGAGAGGGCAAAGCCTAATACTGTGGATATACCAGCAGAGCAGCACTTTCATACAAGTCTCACTTTTGCATATGTTTTTTCTACACAGATGTCTGTATACTCACAGGTTCTGTGAGATGCTTCTAACCCAAAATAATTTTTACAGTCTGATCTTTTAAAATTATGTGGATTTTTTTTTTTTTTAAATCTTATTAAGCAAAGGAACAGAAAAGTTAAAAGTTTGATCAGGAATTCATTTGCTTATAGGAACTATTTTTATACCTGTCTCTTCTAAAATAGAAAGATCACGTAACTTTTTTCATATTTGAGATTTCTGAAGCTTTCTGATAGTAGCGAAGCGTTAATATATTCAGTATCCAAATGTTCATGACAGCATTGCTTTTGACTTTTGAAGCTGAATGGATTCCCTGAGCTGAATGATAAACATACCTTGTATATGCTACCCAAGAGTCGTCAGCTTCCCCACTAGCATGATTCAGTTTGTCAGACTTAGTGCGGCAAGAAGCACTTGCACTTGGTTCAGCAGTTTCCTTCCTCCTCCTTGCTGTGTCCTGTTCTAGCCTCAATAGAAAATAATCTGTTGATACTGGCAGTACGTTTTGGTGATGAAAACGGGACATTGTTTTCCTAAGAAGCACTTAGTTGTGTATACTTGAGTTCATTGCCTTGGTTACGGTTTACAAGGAGGTTTTGTTAACTTTGCTGTCTGAGCTGCAAGGGTGCCAGGATGCCCACAACAGACAGGGATGATGAAGTGAGATGCATGTCTAGTTTTTTCTGTTTTCATGACTTCAGATGGGTGTTGCTCCATAGATTTTTATAGACTTTCTTGAACATTAGAGAAACGAGATTATGAACCTTAAAAAAAAAGAAAAAAAAAAGCTGGAGGAACCAAATTTTTCTTCTAATATGAAGTACTTTCTAGCCTTTTTCTCCACAAAACAAGACTTGCTTTGCCTGTTCCCACTGTTTGGAAAGCCAGTAGTAAATGTGACATGGAGGGACGGTACCAAATTCTAAGAACTGTAGAATAATTTAGGTTGGAAAAGACTTTTAAATGATCGTAGAGTCCAACTATTAACCTAACACTGCCAAGTCCACCAAAAGAGATACTACTTAAAGAGAATAAAGAAAATGCATAATATGGTTTCTTTTTTTGTATATATAAATGATATGAGTTACATATGTTGGTGATAGTTTTGGGAGGTGGCTGCTGGTACTGCTTAAGTATTAATACTGGGGTGGGCCAAGCTGGAGCCACTTTGCTCTATGTTGGGGTTTTCTTCAGTGTTTAAATCTGTCTGTGAAGGTTTTGACTGCCTTATTTTACTTGAGTCTCTGCTTCCCTCTTAACCTCTGGCACAACAGGCCCTGAAGACAAAAGTATATCAATTGGGCGTGACCTGTGTTGGAGGCTAGGCTTCCATGGAATTTGTTTGCATTTTCAGTGATTCTAGCATACCTTGAAGATGACTCTATGATCTCTCCCTCTTCCTTTTGACACAACTCTTTGGCAGTTATGGGTTGCAGTTCCGTGAAACTGATTTTTAGGATTTAGGCCTGTATTTGTGGAGGAATGTGTTGTGTTGTGTGTAAGCATGCCTTTTCTGTGTTTGCATGTTTGCAAAGGTGAGGTGTGAGATAGGAGAGATAAGGAGTCTGTGTCATCGGAAGCAAAGCTGCTGTCCTCTAAGTGCAGTAATTTTTTTTTTTTTTCTGCTTAGAAGTACCTAAGATGAATTTGCAGTTAACCTACCAGGTTTCTGAAAATGTCAGCTGATTCTTTTTTTCTACCTTCTAAATCTCCCATTACTTGTTCCTCTTATGCTTAATTTAGCATTTTACTACATGTAACGCATATTTCCATTGTTAACATTTTTCTTGCTTAGATATCTCCCTGAATTAATGTCACTCTTGCAATGTCTTATTTCACGTGGGAAATGCACAGACACAAGAACTGTGCACTGAACTCATGATACTTAGCAGAGCTTCAGATCCTTTGGCTATCTGTCTGAATATGAGAGGTATGACTGACTAGATAGACACTGCATTTTTGAGGGAATAAAAAAAAAAAAGATTTAATATCCACTTTCAGACAATGTCATTTAGGTGCTGCAAGTACCCCCCTTGTCCCCCAAGTTACATAGAAGCAGTTGGAAGGGCAAGGCCTCTGAGAGAGCTAACTGCTCTCAGCTTAAGGATGATAAATAGCTGTGGTGACCAGTTGAGTAACATGCATCACTGGCTTCTCAGATTGTAGCTCAGCCACTGTAGTTAAAGACTGTATGCACTTGCTTTTTATTTAGCAGTGTCTGAAGGACCCAGTGGAGTATGCAGCGCCAGGAGAAAGAAGAGATGAGGAAGAGAATGTTTGTGTGTTACAGAGAATACCTGTTTGTGGGAAATTTGTAAGGACCTGCTTGGAAATCCAAGTAGAGTGGGCCTCGCTTCATGTGAACTCAATTCAGACATGCTGAAGTGCCTGTTTTGAATGCTGTCAGCTCTGTATTGCTGGAAGATGAAAGTTTGCTGGTATTGAAAAGATCTCCTGATCCTTCAGTTCCTACCCAGTGGTTTGGTAACACACTTGTGTGTTTGAACTTCTCCTGAGATACGTATGAAGTGCTTCTTCAGGTAAAGCAAATAAACCCAAACATTTAGGTTTCTACATTGACTTAGAAAATAATTAGAAAAAGGTATATGTGGGGGTGGTCCTCAGTAATTTATGCCTTGTATAGGAAGTGCTCATATGTGTGAGTCCTCCATGTCTCTGTCTATGTATCTTCCAAGTGACAGATAGTATAAAAACTGTACAGATTTTTCCAGGGAATGTAAGGGGAGGTTAATTCAGATTAACCAAGAAAACCAGAACAAATTGTCTATTTTAAGCTAACATGAAAATATGCTACTTTGTCATGCAGAGTTGTTACAATTTACACAGTTAACATCGCTCTTCTTTCCTTCCCTTCTCTGTTAAAGCTTCTGCATATAAGGCAAAACATACTTTTGCTGAAGAATTAATTCCTGTGCCTGGCCCCCAGCTACCTTGGGGTGGGCTGCCATATCCCAGAAGTGCTGCCTTCATAGCTGGTTATGATTTCTGGGTTTCTAATGCTTGATACTATTTACTGCACCAAAATTAAATGCTGAGCAGTCTCTGGGAATTAGGACGTAACTTCTCTTGGACTCAGGGCCGTTCACAAGAGACCGGCTTGCTCAGCATTGGGGACAGACCAGAGAGGTTGCCAGCCTGAAGGCAAGATCACCCGGCACTCAGGGAGTGTCTCCAGGCAAGCCAGCCACCTGTGGCTGAAAGCATCACTGCAGGCCATGCCAGGGTCTTCCTTCAGCTGTTGTAGATTTCTGGTGTTCTTTGCTCTTGCTGAGGGAGGATAAGGGAAATGTAGCGGATTAGGAACTTCATCAGCTGTAAATAATGGACTTAGGACCACATGTTATACTGCCTGAATAGGAAAGCGTTTCCTGGTCGTGTTCAGTTGGCCTGGTTCCTGATTTCAGTATAAGCCATATGGGGGGATGAAATGGGTGTCTGTTAAACACAGATTTAACTTACAGATGTTTTCTCTGTACTGAATGTTGACTGCCTGTGAAGTGTGCTGGACAGACTACATTGACTGGCTTCCCTTTCCCCTTTCATTTCCCGTATTTTGCTACACAGGCATACCTGTCATACCCTCCAGCTAGCAGGTTTATCAGGAGGAAATTTAACACAAGGTTATAGTGTATCATTGAATCTCTGATTCTCAACTTTCAGAGTAGCTTAAGCCTGACTTTTTCTAATTAAAAAACCCAATACCTTTGAGGCATGTGATTATCTTCCTGCTTCACAGGAACATATTATTTCTATGTCTGTTAGTTTCTTTATTTTCATAGGCACGTTGGAACGGATTTAAGACGGTTAAAATTTATTTTTTTTAAAGGAAAGTTGGGTCCTTTACCCTATAATGAAGGAAAAAAAATCACTTGTAGGCTCAACAGGTGGTTTTGGACTTTCAGTACTTAAAGAGGATTTACATAAATGAGTCTTTTTACCAAGGCCTGCAGTGGTAGGATGAGGGCTGACAGGTTTAAACTGAAAGAGGGAAGATTTAGGCTAGATGTGAGGAGGAAATTCTTCCCTGTGAGAGCAGTGAGGTCCTGACACAGGTTGCCCAGAGCAGCTGTGGCTGCCCCCTCCCTGGAAGGGTTCAAGGCCAGGTTGGACGGGGCTTTGGGCAACCTGGGCTAGTGGAAGATGTCCCTGCCCGTGGCAGGGGGGTTGGAACTAGATGATCTTCGAAAGTCCCTTCCAACCCCCAAACCATTCTGTGATTCTATGATTTAGGTAAAACCACAGCCTGTTTTACAAATGCAAAGCTTGCCCTCACTTAAGCAGGGTTTCTCCCAGGCCCAGGGTGCAAGTTAACATCCCTAATGCTTTTTATTTAAAGGAAGCATGTCTGGCCTTTCCAGGACAGTGGAACAGACATGGCTGGGGTCCAGGGACTGTCAGTGAATCCAGTTGAAGTATTGCCCCCAAATGTAAAATAGTGCCAGTGCTTCCAAATTAGTTAACTATTATCAGCAGCATGGCAGCATGTGCTCTGCCAGCAAGACAAACCTGATGCTCCGTACTGGGAGCATCAGGGAAAAACTGAGCTCAGCTGCTGGGTGGAGGCTTTGCAGGGCTCCCCAACCTGCGCCGGCTGACCAGGAAAGTGGGAGAGTGCAGGGTTTAGTTGCTAAGGAGCAACCTGTTTTGCTTGTCTCTGCAACCGGAGAAAATCCGGTGCCAGGAAGAGATGACTCTCGTGTGCTCTATTGTTGCTGCTGCAAAACTGCCAGGGATAAAACGGGCTGCTTAAGCTTCGGTAATTCTCCCTGCCCCGGTGGTTTCCTCCCTGCCCACTGCTCTCGGTGAGGGGGTAGGTGTGTGCGCTTCGACTGAAATCAGGGGGAAGCGAGAAATGTCACTAATTTCCCTGGAGCCGCGATTTCTGCCCCGACTGTGCCGTGCATTGTTCTTGGGGTATTGTCCCGTTTAGTGCCATTAAAAAATACTTATGTCCTCTAGTCCTTCAGATTTTTTCCCCTTGGTGTGTTTTAGACTCATCCAGCTCCTTACAAGACACGTTTTGAAATGCAGAATGCTTTTTTTTTTTTTTTTTGGTCCAGCCACAGTTCCTGATTGCTCTTCTGCAGTACTTACTACCTCGATTAGGTGGTTAGGTTTGTGTTGGTTGTTGGGTTTTGTTTTGGTGTTTGGTTTTTTTTTTCCCTACCGACCTTTTGCTTCAGTTTTGTGGTGGGTTTTTTTTGTTCTTTTTTGTTTGTTTGTTTGTTTGTTTTTTGTTATTGCTTAGAATGTAATGCTATTTCTTAAAGAATAAAACCACCACCAGCATATCCAGCGTTGATCACCCGTTTGAAACGTAGCTCTACACAACCTAACACACTTTACGGATATAATCGCAGCAAATTAACAACAGTTTCGCGGTTTATTTCTGCGATGCAAATGCTGGTTGGTGCGAATATGTATTTATAAGCATCTGTTCAGCGTTGTTTTCCAGCATGCTGGGAGATGCAGCTTGGTTACGCTGAGCGGGGACTTGTTCGGGGATTGCTGGGGGTGTTTTCCTCGAGCATAGAAAGGAGGTTTATGAGCTTCTGAAAACCACTCTCGGAATTGCTTTCCGCGATACGGGAAGCTCGATGCCCGGCTCCGGTGGAGGTTTCTGGGCTGACAGGCGGTGGGAGCAGTAACCCCCGGTAACGGAGGAAGGGGACGGAGCGCGCTGCCCTCTGCCGCCGAGACACCCCGGGCCGAGGACGCAGCGCCGGCCGAGCGGGCTTCTCCG
>NW_020799107.1:9237862-9310968 GCF_003259725.1 Athene cunicularia | reverse complement strand
CCCGGGGCCCGCGTCCTCAGGCTGCCCCGCTGCCCGAGCGCCGGCGGAGCGCTCGGGGCTCCGCGGGGGGCTCGGGGTCGGCGGTAATGCACGGCAGCTCCGCAGCGGTGGGTGCTGGCGTGAGGTACTGGCGGCCGCCCATGGTAGCCGGTTCTTCAAAGGGCACGGAATTTTCTGAGGCTTTTTGTTAAAAATCAGAGACTAAAACGGAGGCTACTTGCTCGGTTTGCTATGGCAGCAGATCTGCCACCTGAACCTGATAAATATTTGTTTTCTAAATAAAGTTTCAAACCAGCCCCGTGTGTCCGTAAAACGTTAATGGGTGGATTAGTCATCCGTTGACATAAACTGCCAACTCTCCGGTTCACCACTGTCACTGTGTGAGCGGGAGAGGAGCTGTTAGATAAGCCCATCGTGGGCCTGTCTGTCCAACCAGTAGTGCTGGGACGTGGGTGTTAGAGGGGAATCCTGTTCATGTGTAGGCTAAGGTTCATGAACATGCTGCCTTTTAATACTAATTTGCATTGAAGAGAAAGGTGAGGAGTTAAGCAGGATGTGGACTGAGCAGGCCCTATGTGACTCATAGGCTCATTATCAAATGAATAAGTGGTGCAAAGTATGTTTATAACTCAGATGCAAAAAATGTCAGGTGAATATGCTGGTTTGACCTCTAAACGTCGAAGTCATTTATAGACGCTCTTGTTTTGGCTCTAAGGAGTATGTCGGAACTCATGGAGAGCTCCGGAAAGTCGCTGGTTTAGGTCAGTCAGGTGGGGACGGGAAAAACATTGCCATGAGTTAGTAGTTGGTTTAACCAATGGCCGTGTTGGTCAGCTGTGTTACAGGGATACTGCAAATCAGGTGCTGCTTGTCTAAATAGACTTTTAAATTCTTTAGAAGTACACCAAACCTTATCAGATATCTTTTGTCTAATGAAGCATATGACTTACATAAAGAGAGTGAACGGTTGTGTAACATTTGAGGAAAAGCCTTTACATGCAGAATATTGGAATAGGATGTCATCAGTCATGAAAAATTATGCTTGCCCCAAAAGTGACTTGCTGGCTGTATCTTAAGCATGTTGGCAAGAAGTTTAAATTGGCCTGAGAATAGTTACTGCCGAAATACATAATAGTAGTTGCGTACAGTGAGCAGGTGTAATTTAGTCAGGCAGACTTGTGTTTTAAAGTTTCTCAAGCAGTGGGATCAGAGAGCTTTCTGAGTATGGTTTGGTACTGGCAAACACTTCAGTCCTCCACAAAAAATATGATACCAACTTTGATTGCTAGTTTAGATAATTTTGAGTACACTGAAATTAAGGGGTGCTTTGTATAGATAGAAAACTTACATATGTAGCTATGTGGCAAGTCAACATAGTCATTTTTTCACTGCTCAGAAAAGCAGCATAATTTCCTGTCTTTGTTGACTGTTTCTTGGGGCTCCCAGTCAAACAATGAACTCTTGGACATTTCATAAGCAAAAAGCACTGAGAATGCACACCTTCAGGATGTGTGTCATTAGCCTATACCTAACCAAGTCACCTAAATAATTCTCTCATCACAATGATAATGAACGTGCAGCTTCCCTGATGTGGCCGTCGCTTCCATCAGCGTTGTGCATTATATGCTGGCCCTGGCAGCGCTGGCTGTGGGTGCAACCAGACCTCGCCTCGTCTTGATGAGTGGTATTTAAAAAGAGGGTGTGTGGGGGTAACTCCTCAGCAGTTGCAGAGCTTGTACTCCCACTTCTCCCAGCTGCCTATTGCTGCAAACACCAGAAGATGCTTCTCACCCTTTCCAGCTGATATCAAATACCTGGTTTGGGTTTTTTTCAGATGTAGTTGTACTTCAGTAGCATACCAAGTTACAATCTGCTTAGATTTCCCTGTTCAGAGCTAAACGTACTGAACTCCTTAAGGCAGGGTAAAGATCTGCTGCTTGCACAGGACTGGATTTTTATTTTAAAACTGAAGTGACCCTTAAGCAGGGGTGTTGAGTGCTGAGCAAGTGGACCAACAAAAGCGACGAGCACTTTGCAGTGCAGCAGTGTATTTGTTTGGGGGCTTGGTGGCTTTAAATCATTGTGGGCAACTGCAATAAAGACAAAAACTCAGGATGTATAGTTGTACTATGGGAGCGAGTTAAATAAATTAAGGGCATTATTTTTCAGCTAGTGTGCATTTCTGTGTTCATCTTGGCACTGTGGTTGGCATATCTTCTTGTTTTGCCCACGGGGCTTGACAGAATCCCCTTAGGAGTTGGGGTTTTTTTGTATGATGTGCACAGTATGGCTGAAGCTGCCGGTTCTCGTCAGATGAGCAATAATTCATAAAAGAGAAGTTACAAAAGCTTTGTGATGAGCTCAGTTAGGCTTCATATTTTTATTCTTCTGGTTTTGCCAGTGATCTGTCACTTTTGATTGAGGCCTGTATTGCTTACTGAGTCACAGGTGAATTTTAGATCTTTTTAAGATCACTTCTTTCAATCTTTTTTTTTTGTTGTTGTTTTGTTTTTTAATATTGAATCAGTCTCATAGTTTGAATAGTTATTTATACTGGCAACCTTGAGATTTTTGTTTTAGCTTTTGTAGTCTGAATTTCAGAAGTCTGTATGAATTTATTGGAGGTTTCATGATGTTCAGCTGCAACCCTTGCAGGCTACGATGTCTGTCTCTGCTACTGCCCTTAGAGGTGACTTGGGTCTGGGCTCTGACAAGTGCTTGGGCTGGATGAAGACCAAAGTCATCCAGGCAAAGCCTGTTTTGGTTTAGTCAGCACAGAGAGAGAAATGTGAAGTCAAAGTTGCTGTTTGCAGGGTGTACAAGAAATCAAGGTATTCACATCACAGGCTATTAATGTGAAAACAGAGTCCAAGACTGTTCAAGAGTGTGGTTTGCAAACTCGGATGAATTTAGTCTGCCCCTGCTTTTGAGGAAGAGGTCCATAATAAATCTGATGCTCTTATGTATTAATCTAAAAGTCTGTAGGTGACAGTGGAGGTTATATTTTGGATGTTCATGCAGTGTGGCTTGCTGTTGGGGTAGCTACTCCTGTCAGTAGCTTAGCTATGCTTTTGCACAGGAAAATCTGTGTGTAATAGTTCCTGTTTGTCTCCTACACTTGCTGCAGAATTTGCTGGATGTTAGGGTTGCTACCAGACTTTTAGTTTGACTTTGTTAAAATCGTACACAGTAAGTGTTAAGTGTGGATTCAGCCCTGCCCTGATAGATTTGCTTCCTCTGAGCACCTGAGTGATGCCAGATTTGTCACCAATGCCACCAGTAGAATATCACAAACATTTGTTTGGGTTAAGTAACTATATCAATTAAAGCATGGTAGAAATAGGGTTATGAAGTCCACAAGTTGATCATTTAGTGACCAGCCTGATTATAGCACAGTACATTTCTGTCGAGTTGGAGAGCACCCTCCAAAGGCTCATGTGTAGCCTCAGAGCAGTAGGGTTTGGAAACACTGTGTTGGATATTGGACTTGTGCAGCTGTGAGATTGTTTCTGCTCTTTGTTGGATGAGGACATTCTTGTGGACCTGTGAGTATTTGAGAGCTCTGACTTCTCCTTCCGTGGACTCTAGTGGTCCTGTTGAAATGCCGTGTTAAGTCTGTCTTAACCAACCTTACCCGAGGAAGTGAAGTAAACTTTGATGGAAGGGATTGGTTCATGTTTAATCTTTATCTCGATGCTATTTGTATCACTGATACCATCAAAGATTGTTGCTTATTGTATTGATTAGATCATTGCATTGAGAATTTTTTCTCCTTGTGTATTTCTTGTCACCTGTAGTCTCGTTTTGCTGTGGATTCGAAAACTGTTTAGGGAAGGATGGCCAGTTTATTAAAAACTGCCTTTGTCCAGCACAGATGAGCTGGTATTTTTTTTTCAGGAACCATAATGAAAATTAACTGTGTAATCATCTAAATAGCATCCAGACACTGATGAGAACATGTTTAAAAATGTAACAGTCAGTTTACTTAGAGTATTTGATGCAGAATGCCAGGCCTTAAGGTAGGAACTAACAGCAGCGTTCCGACATCCAAGCTGAGGTTGCCAAGAAGCCAAGAGCCAGGCTCTTTATGGAGGTGTGTAGCAGGAGGATGAGACAGTGGGTTTTAAATTGCAAGAGCAGGTTCTGACATCATGGCAGAGGGGAAGAAAAAATCCTCACTGAAGTTGGTCAGGCATTGAAGCAGGAGCCTGGAAAGGCTTGGATCCACCAACCTTGGAGGTTTTCAAGAGCCAGCTGTACAAAGCCCTGAGCAGCGTGGTCTGAATTTGATGTTGACCCTGCTTTGAGCAGAGGGTGGACTGTAAACCTCCTGAGGTCCCTTCCAGCCTGAACGATTCTGTAATTCTTTGTTTAGATATGATGAAAATGAGTTGCTTTAAAATACTAGTGTTCTGGGTAGAATAGCAGTGTTTTGACATCTTGCAAAGGTATGTGCTGATGCCAGAACTTGCTACGTGAAAAAAAAAAAGTTCAGGAGTTATTTAAAAGGACCTAGAATATGTTGTTTCTCTTGTTTGTATTGAAAGATACTTAATGATGAAGAGTCATGTAGCCATGGAAATAAAAAGTTTATGAATAAAAAATATGCTTGTTCCGAATGTAAGCTATTGTTAGTCAAAAATACTAAGTGGAAATGGATATTTACTCTTGCATGTCTTAAAGGTTTGCAAATTGGCTTTTCATGAGGAGGTGGAGGACTGCAAAGCTGAAATAGAATAAATTAAAGACACCCCATGGATTGGCACTTAAAACAAATGTGTCATACGTGTAATCTGTTGTTTACTAGGATGTTACACAAAGTAAAATTAATTTAACTTAACTGCAGGTGGTATTGGTATCTAAGGAACTGGCGAGCCTTGTTCTCAGCGAGGTTAAACTTTTTTTTTTTTTTTTTCCCCTTCCATTTTTCAGGTTGCTTCATTTCATTATATTTTGTGCTCGCTTCTGGAGAATATATAACTCTGCAGCATACCTAGCAAGCATGTAAATCCTTTGGCCCTAATCGTATGAGGAAAACAGAAGGGGAAAGACTTATATGTGTGCATTAAGCATAACCTCTGAATTTTACGTACAGGTGTAGAGTTTTTTTTAATGTGAAAGCTCACGTAGTTATTTAAACTCCCAAGGATGGTATCTACAATAATTTTAACATCAAAATAATCTTGTTTCTGTCTTTTTCTGCTAGGTGGGGAAGTTAAGATACGCAGTTCTGTACTGTTTGCTGTGTTTTGCTTATGGAGATTTTAAGGTCCTTTGTTCTCCATATGGGAAAAATACAGTTAATTGTTTGCACTGATGTTATTCTTCACTCAGATCAGGTGTAATTTTCCAGTGTATGTGCAGAGTTAAGTTTGTTTAATTTTTGTGCTGTTACTTAAGACTACTTACAGTTTGAGTGTCAGGATGAAGGAATATTTCTCAACTGTAAGGAGTGAAAAGCATGTCTCCTGTTCCCTTTCTCCCCAAAAAATCTTTCATGAGCTGGAGTCCTTGGAGGAAGATACCCCTTTGTCTGGGTATGTGCGTGTTGTGTTTGAACAACTACTCCAAAAGACAGTGGTTGTTACCTAGTATGGTGTGAATCGCCTGCGGAGTTTCTTGTGATGAATAGCCCAGAGCAGTCCTTGTCTCTGACACTGTCCTGTATTTACAGTGGTACCGACTGTGGGACAGACTTACAGTAGTGCTTCTTCAGGTACTATAGTTTATTTTCAGATAAACAGAAATGGATCCTGTCAAGTCAGTATCACACTTGTTCCAGTACTCTGATTTCTTACCCTGAGCATACATCTTAGAGCATGTTTATATAGTGAGTGTCATAAATGTTTTCAAACATTGCAGGTAAGTCATAACACTGCCTGGCAGGGATCCTGCCTAGTATTTGCCCAGCGGCAGGCCTGTGGGTTTGGTTGGTTTTTTTTGGACAAACCGCTTCAGGTTGGCAAGTGCTGTTGAAGCCATGGTCCCTTGCAAATGCTTGTAGTAACGCAGGCCTACAGCCTGGAGCCTGCCATTGTTTGTCTTCATAAGTAACAGCACCCTGCAGTGATGGGACGGGATGGTTTTTGGGTGCAAACGTGGAGGTCTGTTCTAGGTAGACCACCATGGGCGTGTTTTGCATTTTCTGTCCAAAGTAGAGCCAGTTACCTTGAAATTCAAGCAACGAACTGTAAAGAGAGCATTGCTCTGTGCAAAACCCAACCCTTTGCTCTTTCAGCCGTGGGCATTTTTACCCTCTGAGAAGGTTCTTCTATTGCTGCAAGTAACTTTTCAGGCTGAAGTTGTCTGTGTTTCAAGAATTAAAAACTCAGTTAATTTAAACAGAACGTATTTGCACAACAAGGAGCTGCAATAGTCATCAAAAGGAATCTGCCAGTCTACCCATTTCAGTCTAGGGACAACATGGTAAAATGGGGGAGAATGTAGATAACCAAACAACAGTGATATTTAGGGATTGGGGCTGTTTGTGGTGGGATTTTGTTGAAGATGGGTGATGTGAACTTAAATTTTGGCCTAGTGACTGTGTATTTTGGATTTTGTTGTTGGTGGTGAGGATTTAAGGCTCCTAGTCCTTCCATACACCAGCTTGTGCTTGGTTTTCATTAGCACTTTTCCGTTAGTTAAAAGTTTCAACCGACCTACTTCTTTTTTGGATTTTTTTCCATGTTTTATTTTGTGTTTTTGAAGGTTGTGGCCCTTTTCCACAAGTTTGAGTGGTGAATATACTTACAGAAGGGAAAAGAAATTACACCTTCCTTTTTTCTGGTTTTCCGTCTGTTTGGAAGTGCTAGATAAAGTGTTGGCGTTTTGATTTTCTGTATGCTTGACCTTGATATTATTGCAGTTTTTCATGTTAAATTGGATTCTGTACTTAACAGTAAAAGATTTCAGAAGCAGAGGAGTTGGGTGTAACACCAGTGTGACTAGCTGAGTGATGCCTTTTACTCCCTGCTGAGCTCTTCTGCATTACACTGGGCAAACTGCTCGCAGTCACGCTGTACCAAGCCTGAGCTAATGTTACGTTTTTCTCTATAAGACTAATTGGTTTTGCCTGGGATTAAAATCAAAATTTTGAAAATGTTACTGTATAGCATGTTCCAGCACTTCCCACTGGAAGCATTGTAGATCTGAGAGGCCCGTTTGCTGTAGATTTCCACTCCAGAGAGGTTTAGACTTGAATACAGATATTTGGAGACTGAGTTAGTGTATTTTCTCAGGTTCCCTACACCCTACCCTCCATCGTTTCAGCCTTAGCTGTGCATAGTCATGCTGAACAGCAATGTTTGCCTAACTGCTGTGCCCATGTATCTGTGCGCAATGACAGTGATTAGGAAGAATGGCACATAATGTGTTTGCTGTTGGTCAAATTAATTCATCAATAAAAGATAATCTGCACTGCAGCAGGAGGAAAAAAAAAAAAAAAAAATATGCAAACACCAATTAAAGAAACACCAGAGCAGTTTTAAACACAAGTGCTCACCGAGGGTAGTGCCTACACGAGGGTGTATTACCTGCCTGTGAAGCATAACAAGTTACAGAAGGCAGGGCCATTACTTGCAATAGGGAATTAACTCCTACAGATGTGTTTATAGTCTTGCCGTGTCAAGTCTCCTTATTTCATGTCCTGCTTAACAAGTGTGTTTCACATTGGATTGTCCAGCTTTTATTTCATTGCTGTGTTCCCGTTTTCAGGCTGAAGCAAGACTCGCAGCGAAGCGAGCGGCACGGGCAGAGGCACGAGAGATCCGAATGAAGGAACTGGAAAGGCAGCAGAAAGAGGTACAGTCAAGGCTTCGGGGGGTGTTTTGATCATCTTCTTTCCCAAGTATGATTTGAGATCCTGGAACAAAGGGTTAATCTATATTTTGTTGAAATATTAATAGTGTGTATGGAACTGAAGCTGGTCATAGAATAGCAAATAAAATAGCCTGGAAAAAATACAGACTGTGGCAAGAATTTTATCTTGGTGTAGCCATTATAATTATTCACAGAAAATACCGGTGGTTAGTTAGTAATCATTGTTTAATATTAAACTTTGAAGTACGCATCTTTGCGTGTGCGTTTGGGGGGTGGATTCTTATCGCTTTGTTAGAAGTCTAATGAATATGGAAGACTCTTGGCACTTGTATAACTCTACTTGTAAGTCGTTTTGCTTTGTCCCTGTGAAGCTGACATTGTGGTCTACCCCGTTTTGTAAAAATGGTGGTCTGCTGTTGGCAGAAGTAATGATAGAAACTGAATTTGGCAAAACATTACCTTTGCCAAAGTGTTTGGATTAAATGCCTGGTGTAGTCTCCCAGATTATGGAAGAGCTAGTTGTTTTATATCAGCAGCAAAGCTACTGTGCCTCTGCATGTTAATGTGTGGGAGATCATGGGCTTCCAGTGTAGGAATGATCTTAAAGACCAAAAAGGCTTGTTCTGCTCCTGCTCTATTTGACAAGTAGGAGCTGCACTAAATGTCGCTCTTCTCTGGGAAACTGAGAACAGCATTTGTTTTGAAGCTCTAGAAGCTAAACTAGTGCTATTACAATGGGGCTGCAAGCATGGGTTGGCACAGGTGGGCTGAACCAGAAAGGCTTAAAATTTGTATTTGTTGATGTGCATTCAATGAAACAGCAGAGTAGGTGCATCAGGGCCAACAGTAATTTTTATTTTTTTTTTTTTTTTACATAGATTTTGAAGGGAAGGTAAGGAATAAGAAGTTTCGGGTCAGGGTGTAGGAATACATACTAAAAGTAGATGTACATCTGTCCTTTAGGGTGCAGAGAAGGATTCAGTTTAGCTTTTAAACAGTGAACTGGGATGTGATAGCTGACTATATCTGTGCAGGTTGCAGTAATCAACCTGCAAAAGAAGCACTTGGGCAGTGTGCCCAGGCTCAGCTTTGGGCTGGAGTGTCTTGTCTAGTTGAGGCACGTCTGGATGTGTTGTAGCACCCTGTAGCCACAGCAGAGTTAGAGGTACCTGCAAATACACCAGGAGTAAGTGCTGCGGGGAAGCGTTGCTGCAAGCACAGTGCCTGTGGAAGAGAGGAGCCTTTCTGCTACAGCTGCTGCCTTTTGAAGGATGTTTCTTGCAACCTGGACCACAGTCAGAAGGCCTGGACTGCAGATAAGGATTGGTACTGTCAAGCTGCCTCCTATGCCTACAGCCTGAGTGATGGGACTTGTCGAGCAGCCTTTGGAAGATCTGTGGTAAACAACCACTAGGTGTTTTGTTTGGGGAGCAAAGTAAATGTGGGTGTCATGGCAGCTGACAGTGGTGTTGCCATCTAATTTGCAGATAACTTTAATAGAGCTGATGACCTCTTTGAAGATTAAAAGCTGATGCTGCAAAGGGTGTCCTAGTAAATTGAAATTCTGATATGAAAACTAAAGCTTGTGTGCGTGCTCCTGCAGTTAATAGCAAAGAGCTAGTGATCTGAAAATGTGTGAAAATTTCTTTGTAGAGATAGAAATTGAATAGTATAGGATGTTGCTCTGAAATACCAAATTCAGTGAAAGCTAAGCCACATATCTACTGCAATCTGTTTTGTAATTCGTTGGCATAAATGACATAACGCTACTACACATTTATTTACTATTTTGCAAGCTTGGATATTCTGTAACTTTTTCAATCTCAGCCCCCAGATGCAAGGTAGAACAAGTAAAGATGACTGCAGGAAGTTTTTCATTGCCACAAGTATCTTGCAGAAATAATAAAAGAAAACATAAATATAGAAAATCCCAAGCAGTGATCAACACAAGAGGTTTGGCACCTACACCTTCCTTGGAGGAGAATGTACTGTGATACTGGTGTCTGTACTGCTAGTTGTCTGCCATCTTTTCCTTTGCTAACTTCTCAGAGAAATAAATAGCATGTTTCCACTGTTGCCATGCTGAATAACCAGAACTTAAAGCAAGTGCTCTGCTACTTCAGAAGTCTCTTTAGAGTCAGTTATGGGAGTTAAAAAGCAATAAATAAATTTATTGCATGTGTGTGTACTTGTTCGTGCTTAAACCAGTGTACATGCCCTGACAGGTTTCTTGTGGAGCATTGATTACTTGAGAATATATTTACATTGTTGGTCTGGATTAAAAGTTTCCAGATGCTTCTTTTACAAGCTATAACTGTGGTGGTATAGCTTTTGCTGGCAGTGACGTAGTATGTTTTAATATTTTGGATTTAGACTGAAAATTGTCATTGATCTGGTATTAATGACATTTCTTAATTTTGTGCTTAATTTTCTTCATTTTCAAATAATTGGGTGACTTCTGCATCATGAGTTTACATATGTGTTTTAGTTAATGTTCTGCTTGCCATTACAAAAGAAATATCAATGCAAAAGCAACAGGTATCTGAGATTTTGTTCTGAGTGTTTCTATAGGTAGAATGAGCAACAACTTCATTAGAAAACTATTAAAACTCCCTGTGCTGGTTCTGTTGGCTAGCCATATCTGAAGAGTGCACCAAAGATTAGTCACAACTGTGCAGTAAAGTTCATAGGTAAATGGTGAAGACTACACGATGTCATACCAAGCTCTTCTTTTGGCAGAAGTTATTTCATGTCAAACACATAATTGACAGCAGAAATTGCTGCATGGTCTGTTCTTTCAGAAATTTAAAATTATATTCATCATCAGCTGCACTATTGGTAAGCTCCTTTCGAGTATGATGAGAAGCTCATGGCAGACAGTGTGGCTTTAGGTGATGGTGAGCGCACTGGCTGCGTGTGTGGGCTCCAGCCCTTGCTCAGCTTGTGCTGCCATACCTCTTGCCAGTGGTTGCTGCTACTCAGCTTGTGTCTTGTGTGCTTGGAGGGATAGCTCTATTAAACTTGGTTTGAAATACAAGGTGACTCAAAGAATTCTTCTGGAAACTTAATGTGAAACAACATACTGCTGTAGTAGAACAATAGTTGCAGAAATTATATAGCAGAAATAGATGGGCCTCTGGAAGAAAAGACTTTGAATTGCAGTATGAGATGTGGGAAAATTACTGTGAAAGGCTGCTGCTGTTCGCTGTGGTGGGGCAGGATTGCAGGTGTGTTCCACAGGTGGTATCATCTCATCACCTGGCATCACCTCATGCCAGGCAGCAGAAAGAAGGATAAGTGTGCCAGTGCTTTGGGGTTGGTGTTTTGGATTTGTTTTGGTTTGGTGGTTTGTTTTTTGGTTTTTTTTCCCCAGGGAGGAGAGCGTGAATAAAAGCTTAACAGGAAAGTATAAACTAGGCAAATAAAAAGTGTTTTCTGAAGCTGAAGAAAATGAATACAAGAATTGTGATCTAATGATCAATGATCAAGAATCGTATGCTAATTTATGAGGATAAGGGTAGTGATCACTCTTGAATCACATGTATGTGTATATACTTCTGTATTTACCTCAGAATGGATTCCTGGTCATGAGGCTCTAAGAAAGGCATAGATCTAATAAACAGAACTCCTTGAATGTTTCTGACTTCTTATTCTGTGATGCTTTGTTGTTGTTATCCACCAAAGATGTAAATAATTAATCTGGAGGTCACAGTAGGTTTTCTGGTATGCTTCTATGCATAGTAAGTCAGTACAGGAAAGCTCTCATGAGGCAGTGCCAGTGTGTGATCTAAGCTGCAAGGACAATTATAATAGGTAGTACTTGCTCCCTTGTCCGTTTCCATACCACTGGTACCCCAGCCAGCTGGTGGGAGTCAGAGCAGTGATGTGTCCTATGTTTTTTACCATACCGTGCTGCCATGGTCTTTAGACTCTGCAACTGTGAACATGGCTTAAGGCCAGTCTGTTTGGCTTGTACCAGAGAGTTGTGTTTGGTACTGAGACAAATGCTCATGTGCATTCAGGTACTTATTTTTAATTCATGTAGAAGAGCAAGTCGGGAGTTGTCAGCTCAGTTTTTTTGAGTAACAAATTGTTAATTCTCATGGGGCTACCAGCTAAAACAGAGAAAAATTTTCTTAAAAGCTTGGCATGAGATACATTAAAACCTTTTCCCCCAAGAAATATTTAACAGTGGTGTTTCAAGACACATAAAAGCTGTAACATTAGGGCTAATTGTAGAGAATGTTTTATGTAGGAGTACCTTCTGTGTGTTCTGCTGGCAAGACTTTAAATGTCTCTTCGAGGACTGACACTTGGAGACCACAATTTAAGATGATATTAGTGCCTGAAGTGAAGAGAGAATGATCTCCTCCCACTCCTTAATCTGCAGGATAAGATTCTTCCTTGCCAGTTCACACAGCAGATGAGCCTGTACTTCTAGTTCACGGCAAGTGCATTGTGTTGTCTCCTAAGCTTTGTTTTCACAGCACAAAACTTGCCTTTGCTATTTTGTAAATTTGTTCTTTACTAGCATACTCATTTGCAGGTGCTTTTCCTCCTTTGGATTCATATTTCTTTGGAATTAAATATGTTACCAGTACTTTCTGTTGTGGATTTCTTTTTTTTCATGTCAGTTCCTTGAGGATGTAGTAAATTTAGTAAAGGTACTAAAGCCAAGTTAATGGGGGCAAAAGACTTGCAAACACTCTTGATTTGCTCACCCATCCTGTTGACTATGACTTAGACCCCTCCTTTCCTTCCTAGGAGTTGGTGCCCACAAGTGTGATCTGAGTCAGAGGGTCCCATGACACAGCTGACATTTGGGGTTGTTTGAAGCCATTTAAAATCTCAGGTAGTGCAGGAAAAACTAGAGGAAAAAGTAGAATTCTTGTAGCTTGAATGGGAGGGGAGAGAATGATGATGAAATTTGGTGCTTACATACACAGGGAAGAAATTAAGGTTTGTGATGGTTAATCTGTATCTTTCTTATAAAACCAGTGTGAAGATGCACAGGAAAATTTGACGTTGAAAGTGTTTTTACTAGACTGGATTTCTGCCTTCAGCTGCCATCTAACCATGCTTCACTGCCTTGTTCAGCCCTGTTCTGAAGTTATTTCTATGAAAAACTTTATTTTTGTGGGGAACCCCATGTGATGAGGAAATCAGGAAGCAGCCTGCCAGTAATACCATGGACAAAACACTTTTTTTTTTTTTTGGTCATACCATAATACAAGAAAGTGTTATTTAAAGCATTTGACTGCTTAGATGTCTATTAACTCTTAAGATCTTGGGGGCAGGCATATTTGCAATAAGAGATTATTGTTTGAAAGTGTTTATTTCCTCCTGTAACATACTGTTTGAGAGGACAGTACACTGATGAGAGATCAGTCACTTTGGAGCAGAACTGTTGGAGCAGAACTATTGTAATGCCTGGTAGCTAATGGATGACCCAAAAATTCCAGGTTTTGTAAAACACCAGAACAGTTATGATGATGCACTTGGCTTCATCCCTGTGCCACTCTCCACCACCCTCCACGGTGTCTGGCCCTGAACAAGGGCCTTGTTATCTTATCCATTGGCAATATGGGTCCTGGACACAAGACTTCTTGTGTGTCTTGCTTTGTACTCAACAGGAATACCTTCTATGCCAAGTCTGAAGCATTGGGGTTTGAAAAATAAGACTGCCATAGTATTGCTTTGAAGCATGGGTGAAACAACGGCACTGAAAAGTTGAAGGTTAAACAGCTACATGGTAATTGCCACATCTAAACCAGTGGTGTTTGGCTTTGGTGTCTGGATGAAAGGCACTGTGTGAGTGTAACGGAGAAGCAAAAGATTGGAGTCGGCATGTAGTCTTGAGAACTGTGGGAGACTTTAGTCAATTTTCCTCTTCAGGGTTTTCTTAGTAAAGGGTAAGCAAGGTGATTAGTTGTGTGGGAATGCCAGTTTTAAATGTGCATCTTAATTTTCCCCCCTGTGCTCACAGGAATAAATACCTCAGAGGTATTAAGCTGGGGTCTGAAGTTGTCCTTCACTATCACAAAGAGGAACCTGATCAGGAGGGCAGGGACTGAAAGAAGTACACTCTGCTTCCCAGCATTGACATCTGGATTGACCTGAGGTGGCACAGAAGAGCAGTGTATGGCAGGGATCCCCTGCATATTCCAAAATACAGGATACTGACCAGCTAAGGGTTGGAGTCAGAGCTACCTACTGATCCCCCTGGGTTGTACTCGTAGGGCAGAGGGCTTGTGTTGGTATTTATTCAGCATCAATGCTTATCTGGGAAGATAAACAGTAAGGCAGCTGAGGGCTTTCAGACCAGGGCTGTGTTACATTTCCTACAGATACAAAGGTAGGTGTTCAGCAGAGAAGTGGGCAGAATGAAGCTGCAAATTCTTTCTGGATCTGTGTTGCCAGTTAGATGTTTTTGAACAAGAAGGGTTTCTTGCTTCAGAAGTGCTAGGACATATGCAAGAAAAAAACACATTTTCTGTTCACGTGTGGATTTATAAAGCTGATCAGTCAAGGACAGTTCTTCACTTAAACGAAATTCAGATGTATTAGAGTGGCTGTAATGCTTTTGCGTATTACTAAAATGGTTCAAGACCATGGAACAGCTTTGCATTTGGAGTCAGCAGTGCATTTATTAGGGCCTGCAAATGATGTGAGGCTCTGTGGAAACATTAACAATTGAAACAGCAACCTGCAGATCCTTCCATGCTGGCAGTATACGTGCAAGAAATTTTCAGAGTTTTAACAAGCTGATACTGTGCTGTACACTGCTTACACTGCTGCTTTCACTGTGAGTGAAAGATGTATAGCATTGATGCTTTTATAACTATGCTTCATCAGTTAAGGACAAAATTTATTCTTAAGAACAGATTTTCTCTAGTTAATGCTATTTGCTTTTTATTATGATGGTAGATGCACATCTGTCACCCCAGGTGAATATTTGGGCATCCATTACTTTGAAGGAGGGAGGCTGGAAAAGCGAGAGGTCCTAGCTCACACCGGGGTTAGGCTCTGCTCTGGTGCAAAGTCTAGGGAGCAGATGTTGCATGTGCCTCTGAGAGCCTAGTGGTTATGAGAACAGGAATGCTGTGTTCGAGCTGTTCTTATGGAGGAGGCCTAGAATGTAAACAATGCTTTCATTCTACTTAATTCTACAGGGCTTTGATGTGCACTTTTTTGTATTCATGTTTTGCTATATATTCTGTATAAATGTTTTTTTTTTCCCCCCTTTAGAATGATTAATGAAATATTGCATTGCTATTTATTCATTCATGCTAGCTTTTGTTTCCTTGTTTCTTTCCTTTCCCTTTTTCCCTAGATCTATCAAGTTCAGAAGGTAGGGCTTGCTCTCTTTCATTCTTGTTTGCATGTGTTCCCACATTACGGGTCTTGCTACTATTTCAGAAGAACCTCTAAGGAATGGAGGATGCACAGCAGGCTTGGTATTTCCATGCAATTCCGCCCTTCCCTCCCATAGTCTTGTGAGGGGGATAATAAAGGGTAGGGGTGGAAGATGACCTGTGTAAAATGGGTCTTGTCAGGCACTTAATATAATTTTTTCTACAGACCGTTTGGCAAAGAATAAGCACTAAGCAGAAGAGTAGTGCCATCAAGGCACTACCAGCCATCATAAGAGGGTGTGGTGGCTCCACGTGTCACCAGGAACCATACGAACATCTGTGTGTTAGAAGGCCAAGAGTATTGCTGAAAATATTTCAGGCTGGGCAAGAACTTAACACGTGCCAGCAGAAAGCATGACTTTCAGATTACTTCGCAGAAAGTCACTGAAGTAAACACTGCATTTGAATTTATAATCTTTTGGTAAATGTATGACCTTTCTTCCAGTGTGACCTAAGCATTATAAATGCTTTTATATTGTTTAATCCTCTCTTACCTCGGTTTAAAGTCATGATCTCTTCCCTCCTCCCAATTTCCTTTTCATAGTTCCAAGTGATGTCAAAGATGATGATGATGATGATGATGATAATAATAGCTCTAACTGAGGTCACTTGCTATGTAACAATAGTTTTGGGTTTTGTGTTACAATGTTTGACTGTTCTGTACTTCTAGCATGTGAATTATGTAGCACCTAGAAAGAGAAATGGCTCCAAAGAGATTTTGCAGGGAGGGAGAGAGCATCTGTTTCTTAAAGCCTGCCATTTTATACTCTAGCAAATATATATCTTTTCCCTGAGATGTTTTTATTGCTTGGTAAATGATAAATGTCTCCTAAAACCACAGCTTGTTTGTTTTTGTTCTGGCACTCCAGCTGACTTAACTGCATGTTTCACTCGCTTGACCTAGCAGTGCATGTGCTTCTTGGAAATGCTGTTCTCCTCTTCAAGCACATAATGTGTATGAACATAGCTACTCAAATCATGTGCTCTGGTATTTAATCCTGACCCCATCAATTTGGCAACAAATATATCTTACTCTTGTTTTTATTTGTGGAGTTGAGTACATACTGAGGGACTCAAATTAACATCTGCCCATGGATCAACAGGCTCGTTATCAATCTCCTTTATAGGAACTAATTTAATCCTCTGGTACAAACGCAGCCCCATGGGAGACAAGGAGGTTGTTTACTGTTGGTGTCCTGACATGGATGAGAAGATAAGTGGGTTAGCCTCACAACATCTCATAGTGAGTTTGCAAGTCTAGCAGTTTCACTGTCACGTAGTGAGCAAATCTGATCTAGAATTCTCTCTCAATGGTATTAATGTCCTTAATTATTTAATTCTAATATCACTTTTCAGGGTAGAAGGGAACTTGAGTCTGGCAAAGGCTTTTAACTAAAACCCAAATGAATGGATAAGCACAATTTCTTCCTTTAACCCATGTGGCCATTCAAACCAGGCCCCTTGGGGCAGAACAGAAGAGTTGGCATAGAGAAAGAAATGGGAAGTGGCTGAGAGGGCAAAATACTTGAGACTTCAAATGCTGCCAGTTCAGTCCAGTGTGAGACATGCTGTCTAAAACATTATAAATTAAAAATAGTTTCAAGGCAATTGCATTCATTAATATCTCCGAAAGAAAAATGTTAAGCACGTAGCCATGTAATTTGAGATGGTGGAGGAAAATACTGTAAGTGGAACTTGTGACTTTGCAAGTCTTGTAAGGGGTATTTCCTTGCTTACCTTTTGCAAAGCTGAATTCAGAAGCCTATGTCAGAAAGTAAGGAGAACAGAGGTCAGGAAAAGGAAGCAGCAGACCTTACAAAAGTTATTAGCATCTTTATGGATCCTTCCTATGTGTGAGAAAGGATTCTCCATTTTCTTAGTGTTTTGGGATTTTTTAAATTGGTTTCTGGTGTTAGAAAATGTTATTTATCTTTTTGGGAGCAGGGGGAACCTTTAATAAGGCTTTATCTGACCTGATTAACTGCAAAGCATATAATCAGTGGGTTCTGATCATGTACATAATCCTGACCAGCTGGAGTTTATACAACTTTCAGGAGTCATTTTCAGGATGTGATGTACATAAAACTTCATTTTACAACAGGCTGTTGTATGTGTTATGCTTCTGCCTGGAAGCAACTAGTCTGAGCACTTGTGAGGAAGTATTTAATGCTTGAAGAAACAATGGTGAATGTCATGCACTCTAATTTCATGTAGTTTAAGGGAGAAATTTCACTTGTGTGCAATTTGGCTAGGCATTGTATAGGGCTGTTAGATGTATTTGAGCACATGCTGAGATGCTTTGCAGAGGGGAGTGCTTCCCTCTTCTCATAGGGATGTGGTTAAAGAGCTTGTTGAACTGTTGTCTCTTTTCCTTGTTTCAGAGAGGTGTTTGCATACTATTTAAATCTGTACTGCAGTGAATTTCTTTCCTGTTTTCAAATTACTGGCCTAGAAACTTATTATCTAATATTTTTCCTAATAAATGGGATTGCTCTGAGTTCCTGCCTTTTCCCAGTTTGGCCCCAAAACTGACAGCATTTAAAGGTCATTTTACACTGTGGGCTCTCTAGGATGTGTGACTGAGAACCCCGCTGCCTATGTTACTTCGTAACAGGCTTTCTTCTCTCCAGAGCTGTTAAGATGAAAATAAAGATGACCTTAAAGTGAAAATAATTTTGTTATTTAATGAGGAATAACTCTAAAGTGGGAATAAACTGATACAGTATCAAAGAACAGACAGCTGTTTTATTCTAGTTTATTAATAAATAATGAGATTTTTAAGGGTGAATGTGAAATTACATTGATACCATTGAAAGAGTGCTAACAGATTTCTGATTTTTTTCTTTTTTTTTAAACATTAACTAAGGTTTTGACTGTTGATACTCCCACCTCCTCAAGCCTCTGGGAAAGCTGACAAGTACAGGCTTGTTTTTTCCACAAATACGTGAATCTCAAAGCACATAATCTACATATTTCTAAAGTACATAATATGCTTCCTTAAGCAGGATTTCCATTTGCCAATTACTGTACTTTAGGCCGGTAATTTTTCTTTGCACGGGAATGTTATGGTCACCATTATAAATGCAAACATCCTGAGACTAGATTTGAAGCACGTGTTTGGGGAGGAAGAAAAGTCCTGCTAAACTTGTGGAAATTTGACCAATCTGCTGTCTGGCGGAAACTTCATTGGGAAGTTCCCAGTGTTGTGCAAAGAAATGATGAACTGAGGAACAGTTCAGAAGAGACATTCTGCTAAGAAAATGCATGGCATTTGGTACTGAAATGCAGAGAGCTTTCCAGTGTTGCCTGCATTGTGAAGCATGTCCTCTGCTATCCTTCGTGGTGCTACCAGCACTGTTGAGATGGTTGAAGCATAGGCAAAAAGCCTTGTGCTCCGAAAAGGCACGTTGGGCAGTTCTGAATACAACGAGTAAGAATGCACAGAGATTAGTTGTGTTGTATTCAACTTGTCTTCCCGGTTTGACAAATCTATATGGTAAACATGATTTGACAGCATTTTTCATCCTGAAAGTGTTCTGCATTTGGATCCCTTGTAATGAGTCTTGACTTAAATGGGTCAGGAATTCAAGACTCATTACACTCCTTGTTCCTGTCCCCACAGCACTGGTTTTTTTTTACAGTGCTGAGAAAGAAGAAGCAGTTGAGTACCCTGGCTGTACCCCAAACACCCCTTTCCCCTTTCCTGGGCACATGCTGCGGAGGGCTCTGGTGGCACTCAGCACGGCTTTTCCCTGGCATGTTTGTATGTGTGTGTGTAGCTGTGTGACTCAGCCAAAACCTGGCAATGCATGTCTAAATGTTCTGTGTTTGACTTTCTCATCTAAATTCTGTTTTTTCCCTTTTCTGTCTGTAGAAATATTATGGTCTGGATACTAAATGGGGAGACATCGAGCAATGGATGGTAGGCCTTGATCAATGTAGCTAAACAACTTTTACCTGTTGAAGTTTTGTATAGTTCATAGAGTTTGAAATCCCACAAAGTAGGTATTTTCATGTATTGGAAATGTGAATTCCACTCTTATCACAAGGATTCTTGTAGTCTGCATCAATGTGGCTTATGATCAGCTTAAAACTGGCAAGGGTTTGGTTAGAGCCATCTCTTTTTACAGACCTCTGTCTCTACTCTTATCACCTGAAGATTAGCTTAGCATATAGACCTGTGATACAAGGAATATATGTACTCATTTTACTTCTCATGGATTTTGTTATGATTTCAGTCTTCTCAACTCTGCCTTCAGGTAAATTTTGGGCAAGTTTTATCCATGCTTCTTCAGTTACCTTTGTAATTAGTGGTCCAGGGGTACTCTTCAGATGCATTATTATTGCTACTATGGCAATGCTCACTTTTTCTGTTAATACAATGTCCTGGATTTTACTATTTACCAAGACAGTGAGGTTGATATCAGATATAGACTTGGCCATTAGTAACATCTGGCTGAAACGAAGATGAAGAAAGTGTCTAAAGGGTTGGAAGACATTGACTTCAGATGTCTTTCAAACCTAAGTTTGTGAAATCACTGATGATGCTGAATGAAAACTTGTTCGTGGCTGAGTAGCACACACTAAGAAAATGCAAAACTGAACAGTTGACTTCCAGTGTGGAAGACAACTTCTCAAACTCCCTGGCTTCGTTGTCTCTTGATAATTAATCAGCATAAATGCAAGTTTGCTCTATGCCTTCTTGAAAGCCTGTTGCCACATGGACAAACCATCCACCAAGACGCTCCAGTCTCACAAATAAGCCATTAAGTCTCTTCAAATCCTTGCTTGGTGAGCTTAGCTCCACCTTACTAGCAATTCCCTTGCTTAGAAATCAGTTCACATGTGAGAACCATTAACTACGATGTTGGAACTTTTTTTTTTTTCCTATCACTGTTTCTAAATTCCATGTAAAATCAGTTTGTTGAAACGTAATACATCCTACAGCATTTCTAGCATTAATGCAGCCTTTGGCCTGCAAAAGGCAGTGGTGCTGTGTGCTGCAGAGGCTGTAAGCAGAGCACAGATGCTTTTGGTCTGGAAGAAGGGGCTAGGCTGTGTGTCCCTGGGATGCCCACTAGAGAGAAACCATTGCCCTGCCACATTATTTCAAATAGAAGATTTTTGGGATTTATTTTGAAGGGCTGCAAATTGGAAAGCTTAATTACGAAAGCACTGTAAGTACACCGATTCCAACGAGCAGAGAGATGTGCTTGAAACTTTTTTGAGATAGAAGTAAAGTGTCTCTGCATATAGATTTCTGCAAAAATATTAAAAGTGTGTAGCAGAATAAAAGAAGGGAAGAAAATTGGGGTCACAAATGAGGGGAAGGGGGTTTTTCTGACTTGACAAGGTGTCATCTCCCGTTGTTTGGTTTAACTTTACTGACTCCTAAACATTACTGAAGTTCGCTTTGTCTTTCTGAAAGTGCTCCATTGGTATATCTGTCCTTTCAACACTTCACGCTTTGTTTTTTCTCTGCTGCTTGGTAGGAAGACAGTGAACGTTATTCCCGTAGAGCCCGAAGAAATGCCTCGGTTAGTATTTACTTTTGCTTTTTCTTTTTAGCTAGACATTTCAAATTAAGAAAACAGACATGTATAGGGCAGTTCCTTTTTAAAAGAAGAGATTAAATAAGCTTGCCCCACCCCAGACGCCTGCAAACCCCAAAGCCACTTCCTGACTTCTCTGCCCTCTCCCCTATCACGTCAGGGAGCTTTTGCAAATGTGCTAGAATAAGGGGGGGCAGGGAGCGGAAGATGGGGAAATAACCTGCTTTGGAGTGCTTAATATTAATTTATTCAGACCGTGGGCCAAGAGCATAGAGCAGGGAACACTTGAGCAAGCTTGTCATTCATCCTGTAGTAAAATGCTTGACAGTGTTTCTTGGGCAGGGTATGATTTAATTTACTTTCCACTTACAGTTTTAATGTGATTCTTTTTTAAAGACATTTATTTTGTATGTCTTCTCTTTCCTTCTGTTCATCAAAGCCATCAGCATTTACCTCACTGCCTGTTACTTGTGTTCTTTTCATTGTTTTCTTGTCTTTATACTTTCTTTTGATAGGCTTCGGATGAAGATGAGCGCATGTCAGTGGGTAGCCGTGGAAGCCTGAGGGTTGGTAAATTGTACCATTTAAGTGTGCATGTTTGTCCCCCGATGTTGCTGTGCCCCTGTAACACCAGACTGGTTATAGTACTCTGATAATATCATCCTTCCAATGTCTTTACATGTTCCATGTTCAAGGCATATGGGTTTTTTTTCCCCAAGTACCTGAAGGTCAATAATTTTTCAAGCAGGGTAATTGTCAGATCAGTATGCACTGTGCAGGAACACCAGCAGACCATGTGACTCTATAAAAACCTTTCTGGTAAATGCTGTTGACTGTTACTGTTTCAGGAAGTACCTAGCCAAAACATTGCTATATGCAGCTATTTCTTGTATGTACCTTGTAAGCTACCCTTTCATTACTGATGCTGAGAATTTGCGAAGAGGAAGTGCCAGCTTACTCCATGATCAGTTAGTTTATCAGCTCAGGAAACTGAAAACAAATTGGCAGTGGAAAGCACTTTAGAATTGCAGGTGAATGCTCTCCTCAAAACTGCTTTAGAGATATTTTAAGTTAAACTGCAGATTTGAGTTTTGTGGAGGGAGGATTAGTAGAGCATAGAGAGCTGTAGTAAGAAAAGCTGAATCAGTTTTTCCTCAAAATATCTGTATGGTATTTTTCCAGATAATATGCATGCGTACAAATTTCAACTCTATTTCAGTGTAGACATAATCAGCTCTTAAAATTGTGAAGAGAGTTTAAACAAATTAGTACTTGTGAATGGCTAATGCTACCGTCTCGATATGTGAAGCGATGAGAGCTCGCTGTTTCTGAGACCTATAGAGAAGCATTTACTTAGCCACAAAACTGAAACAGTTCATAACAGCACTATGGAGGAAGCTGTCAGCACTCCTGAATGTGAATCAGCTACGACTAGTTTTTGTTATGGAGTCCCTGTCCCTAAAACTGTTGTATTTGTTCTTCTACTGATATTCCTAGTTTATCAGTAGCACCAGTTATGTGGGTTAAACTGGATGATTAGTTCTCTTTTTATGGAACAAGCAAGACTTACATCATTCATAGCAAGATCTTTATTTGTAATCCTTGGTTTCTGCCTTCTATGGAGACTTCATGCTGTAAAATTATTTTTTTTTTCCTCCTTAAAAAAATTGCTAATATTTACCTGGGCTAGAACTGCCTTTTTTTTTTTTTTTTTTTTTTTTTTTTCCCCCTCTGACAAAGCATCCCCAAAAGAACAGGATTGAGTGGAACACCTCATACACCTCTTTAAAAGAATCTTGGAAGATGAAAAAAAATTACTATTGCAGAGCCTGCACAGTGATCCTAATGGAGTTCACTGTAAGATAGCACAAGATGTACCTAAAAATTTTAAGTGTTGCCTTGTTCCCTTCTTAGTGTAATCCTTATTGCTACTTATGAAATGCTGTTAAAATCTTTATTCAAGACTGCAGATTTGAGTTTTTTTCAAAGCTGGAAGATTAAAGCTCCAAAGATTCAGTGAAAAAAAGCTTGTCTTTACAGCTGCACATGAAAACTGATGTTTATTTTACTTAAATTTGGACATGTTTATGAATGTAGTTTTTGGAGGGGAAAAAAATCTCTAGATCAGTTGAAACTTCTATTCAGATCGTGATCATGATACAAATGGGTTGCTTTAACCATGGCTGTAACTATGTCCCTTGATGTGGCAAGGTGGAAGCACCCTGACACTGTATTTATAGAGGAATACCTTTTGCTCATGGAAATCCACTACTGATTCCTTTTGATGTGTTTTTGTAATAGGATCCTGTGTTTTATTGTTAGATATTTAAACAGCAGAAGCCTTACATTCTTCATCATCATCCCTTGAGAAAAAGCTTTTCTGACCTTTTTTCCTGGAGCAGCCAGTCTCTGGGCTGCTCGCATGCTGGTCTGGTGAGCAACAGTCTCCAGCTGCTTCACAGGATGGCCCATAAATGCCTAATACTTTTGCAAAGAATGTCCTTTTCTGACAGAAGGATCTGGTTGAAACTTTTCACTCTGGTATTTCTAGTGATGTTACACAGAACCCCCTGTCCTCCTAAAGTAGTGTTCAGTGAATATTGTTATGCAAGCTGACGCTTGGACATGCACAGGAAAACAGTTTTGACAGAACTTCCTTCCCTGATCCAAGCGTCACTGCAATTGTAGAAGAAAGTAAAAGTTTGCTAGTCTGAACTGAAATTTCCCCTTCAACATCTTCTGGTTGTTTTATTCACAGTGAATTGATGTAACATACATTTTCCTAGGGTGGGTGTATAGTAGATGCTTTTAATAGTTTGACCACATCTCTCTCTGGCTGTTTGTGAAGGTTTGGCTCTTGCTGTGTGTGTTTTTGAAACAACAAAGTAAAAAAAAAAAACAAAAACCAGCAACTAACCTAAGAAATTACCTCTGAGGACTAGAGTTCAGTTTGGCTTCTGAGTTTTTTTAGCATGAAGAAAGCACCAAAAACTCTTTCCTTGTGTCCACAAAGGGTATAAAACTAGTCAGAGAATTCTGAATGCGCTTTTTTTTTTTTTTTTTTTTGGAGTTTCGGGGTGCCATTGTAATTGGTCTACGAGACTTTAATTTTCTGAAAAATTGATCTTGCGTCTTTGGCACTTGGACTCATTGCACTATGAGGGATGATGGTGTTGGAGATTGCTTTTTGAAGCTATGCTTCTTTTCTGTGCAGAAGTTAGTATCAGGAATGTATTTCTAAAACTTTACCACCCTACTAATCTGTGTGGGTTTTACTCTGGATTTTCTCCTGGAATAATTGCTAAGTGGATGTCTGAACTATAGGCACCAGAGATCTGCTGAGCTAGCTTTTGGGGAGCTGGCCTGGATGCTTCTGGCAGAGCTGCTATGAATATGGATTGCAAAGCCACCTGAGGTGTTGATTAGACCAGGCTAGCAAATTGATGTAAGCTCTGCAGCTGTAACTATACTGTAAACAGTGGCCTAGTAATGCTAGCTTGAGTATATCTCTGCCTCCTGCAGACAGACCTTCAGCTGCGATCTTTAGTTTTTCTGTAGCTCACCCTGAACCCATCAATGTGTCCTGCCCATCTTGTTTCAGAAGTTCTGCAAGCTCGATTCTTTATCACGCAGTTTTTTTCCTAGGAAAACTCAGTAACGTCATCTTGTGTTTGCTGAGACACTCAAACCTCCCTTCAGTCTCCTTTCTACTGCAACTGCCCTTGTTCTCCCACTTCTCAGCTGGTTGTCTCTAATCTGAGACCATCCAGCATGAAATATTGTTGTTATTCATCACTCATGATGGAGTTTGTGCATTTTCCTTGTTTTGTTCTCTTCAAAGTTTCTGACTTTGTGCAAGAAATCCTGCATTATCAAAGTTTTTAGTTGGGATTTACACCTCTGTGCCTGGTTGCGGGGGCTTTTTGGTGTGTTTTTTTTGTTCAATTTGGTTTGGTTTGTTCTGGGTGATTCTTTTGATTGCCATAATTTGCTTCAGTGTTGGTGTTCTGATTTTTCTTTCTTCTCATGCCCTTACAGTCTCATTTGGAATATGCCAGCACCTACCCAGTGGTGAGAATAGTCTGCAAGTTGCAGTGTGTGTTAAAAACTAATCATGGAGATGAAACTAACATCAAATGTGATAGCTGATTTGAGATAAGGGATTATCTGAAATGGTCCTGAGGCAGTTCATGGCCTATGACGTAAAGATGCTGCTTCCTTCACCTACTATTCTGGTGCAGTTCAGATGGAAAGTGCTGAATGATTAGAGAGAGATAAGCTAGTCTAGTTCAGTAGTTACCATGGGACAGAGCAGAATAGCTTTTATTTCCCCTAACAGAATCTCTCTGTTACAGTCCATCATTTGACCAGGTATGTCTGGTTTTATTTCAGCATAAATCTGGAGAGGAATAAAGCTCACTCTGAATAGATCTAGCAACGGTGGCAGGGCAAGTACACTGCCTACCAAAGCTGCAGCTTGTGTATTGAGCTGTTACCTTTTGCTTTGGAGGATAAAATCAAACCCTGTAGGAAATAGTAAGACATGAGCAAGTATTTGTATTGAATACATTGAGGTAAAGCTGACTCTTGGAAGAACAGAAAGGGCACGGAAGGGAGAATGAGGATTGGAATTTCAAGCTCAGTTTAAAAAATTTCCTTGTACTGTTAGCAGTGCTGTCTTTGGCAGCACTGTGTTGAAATAGAGGTGTCTGAGTTTCTGCAGAAAGCGAGCTGTAGAGAGCAGTTTTATGGGCTCTAGCTTTTTCACTCTCCTTTGTTCCCTGTGTAATTTCAAATTAGGAATGCAATATATCTATTTTGAGTGACCTATATACAGAAATAGTTCAAACACATTTGGATTTTGCATGGATGTATTGATGTAGTAAGTATAGACAGCTGGTAGCTCTTTTAATTGACTTAACGCAGCAAGCGTGAATGATTTTAACTGTGGCTACTAAATTTAACAGTGCTATCATCACTTTTAACAATATTCCTTAATAACTGGTCACTTGACTTTGAGATTTGATTTTTGTTATGTGTGCTTACTGAGCCATGTTGTGTAGAGCTGGAGGAAAATTGGACTGATGTTCTTGCATGTTGATATGCATGCCTGACTATGGATGGGTGCACGTAAACTCATTGATCTTTTCATCCTGCATTCTTAATCTCACTGCAGGCTGGATTAGAGAATGAGAGGACCAAAAAGAAGAACTACTCCAAAGCAGTATGTATTTTAACTAACTGTCTCAGAGAGGTTTTTGCATACAAAACCACTGTGATAGAACAGAGAATATATGCAAGTATGTGACTAAGAGCTCACCAGCCTGATGTCAAGGATACGGTGTAACTATCAGGATTTGTTGGGTCTGCAAGAATACTGAGCATCACTTCATCTGCAAAATGTGGTACAATCCAAACGCTTGGGTCAGTGTCATACATAAAGAGCATTTTGAAAAACTCAAAACCTAACTTGGGTTTTAACATTACACAGAAGTAGGTAATACTGGTACAAGTATTTCTGCATCTTTCGTAAAGGTAGTTCTGCATAGTATTGATGCCTTACTAGGACCTGTACAAATAGGACACTACTTAGAGCACTGCAAAGCCAGACCTGGATGGAAGGTAAAGGATAACGTGCTTTCACACAGTCAGGATTTTAGGGAAATCTCACAGGGAGCAATTCCAGGGAGAGAAAGAGTACACAAGAAGGCAAAGTGGAGTACCGCTACTGCGGAGGGAAGGCTGCTCGTCATAGAAAGACACTGCCAGGCTGGGTTGGGGTTCTTCAGTACATTGGAAATCAGCTGAGAATTTTCTGAGAAGTGGAAGTTTGATGTGGGATTGGGAAAGCCTGAAGGAGCAGCCTTAGCCACAGTCTGAGGTAAAAAATGTTACAAGTATAAACAGACATAATGGCAATGAGAAAGTTTTCTGCATCTGTTAAAAGGAAGAGGAAAATAGAGAAAAGAATAGGATCAATTGCACATGAAAGGAGAACAAGTAAAAACTGGATATTTTAGCTTCCCCAGGATGCAACTTTGTTTGTTCTAGTTTTCATGAAGTCTATGATCAGATGCTTCACATGTTAATGTAGGTCAGTGGGGTCTGATAAAACTGACCCTGCTCTTCAAGAGTTATCTGGAGTATTTGCCTTCAAAAATATGTGCTGGAGCAGTGTTTGGAGAGGATGGGATATAGTGGCGCAGGAAATGACCTGAGCTATGGGGCTTCAGTTTGAAACCTGAAAGATGCAGGTCAAATTAAACAAATATGTTGAAAAGTGCCTGAAATATGAAGGGATAAACCTGGATTTGTGAAAAATGAATTGTATCAATTCAACTTAATTTTCCTAAGCAGGGTAGTTATTTAAGGGCATAAGGGAAAGCATTAGATGTGACTATAACTTGACTATAAGGCTCTTGGGATGTTTTTTCATAACATTAAGAGAAATCTTGGGTAAGATTTAGTTCTTGTAAAAAATGCAGAGTTAGTTGAAAAATAACTGTTAGAAAACGAGACAGCTGGTAAGGATCTCATCTGGTCTATTCCCATCTAAGACAGCATCATCTGTTTTTAAAAGGGAAAAGAGTTCTACAGGAGTCAGTATTGTCTAGCTGTCCTAAGTGTGGGGAGTGAATGTGATTTCATGTGAGGTTAGAATAAAAATACTGATGATGAATAGTAGATAACTTTTCAAAACTGACTAATAGTAAAAATAAATGAGGAGTACCACAGTGGGGAAGAAAGAAATACACTCCTACAAAGTAAGGAGTTTTGCATAGGAATGGTTCAGACAATGATCTGAGGTTACATTTAGTCAATATTACACTGGTGGAAAAAGGCAAACAATTCTTCAGAGTAATAATAAAAGGGGCAGTGGAGGTAATTGGTTATCATGGTGCTCTAGCTGTGGCTAGAGTTTTGGCTTTACTTGCTGAAGACTCATTTTAACCACTCTTCAGGAAAGTGTTGGAGAAATTTGAGAAGCCTGAAAAAAAACCCAGTAAAAATTGGGAAGAAGCCAAGCTATTTGAGAAGGCTATAGAAGTATTTCAAATCAGTTCTTGAAAACAGAAACTGGATGTTGGCCCTCCATTTCTGGTGATAATACTGTATTTCAGTAGAGAATCTGAGGTTTTTCCGAGAAGTTAATTCACCAGCTTGGGTCAGAACTGGTCTCTAACCTAATTTGTTTAATTTTCCATGGAAGCCACTGTATAGTAGAAGTGTTTTCTTTGGAAGTTAATTCAGAATGGGTTTAGTGAATTTTCATTTTCAAAATGCATTAAAACTTGGGCTTCAAAATTTAATTTGAATAGAAATTGTAATTAAAGTTCCACTAAAAAACCACCCTGAATATGCAGAGTGCTCGCTCATTTTTTATGTTAAACGAGGTCTCATTGTGAAGTGATGCCAGAACAGTGAATTGCTTGAGAAATCTGAGCTTTTAGTGGTATCAGTTGATGTGGCTTTTGGGTCTATCCTCTTTTTTTTCAAACATCACGTTTCTAGGCTGAAACCAATCTGCATCATAGTGATAATTCTATTTTATTCCCAACCCTGCTGCTGTAGGGACTTGAAGCATCTCACCCTGCTTGTGGAATGCTCCTTCTGAGCCTGTTTGTTTGTTCTCCTTTGAGGAAAAACATCTCAATGAGAACAAGGCAGGCTATTAAGCATGATGGAGGGCAGCTGAACAGACTAAAATCTCTTGTTAATCTTCAGGCTGCCACACAGAATACTGGGATGTGGCAGATGGTCACTGTCTCTTTAATTTTGATGTAATTGGGGAAAGCTAAAAAGAAGAGATTTCATACGACACTGCATATTTACTAAACTGAATTTCTCAAATATAACCTTAGAATAATTTTTTTTTTTCTGCAATGTGCTGCTTTTTAATTGCTTAGCTTCCAGAGGTGTAAATAACTACAGTGATAAATTTATTTTATTGTAGTCTCTCATCCCTAGTGTCCCTTTTTTGTCCTGTGTTCCCTTCACAGAGCTCTTGGAGACAGGTGCTATAGTGCAGTAATAATAGGGGAAGCAAAAGTAGTTTCTTAGCAAAAAAAAAGAAGGGTCAAAAAAGGCAAGCAGGAGTATCCTTGACAGTTTGGGCTGGTACACCAGTACTGACAGACACACAGATTTACATGTCCTCATGTTTGAAATCATTACCTAATCCTGTACTTCTCCTGTTCTGGTGTGTCTTTGAAAAGTTCTGTCTCTGCTTTTGCTTTTCGTAAGTGATGACTTTTGCTAAAAGTTCCCTTTCGGGTCTGTGTCAAAATTTTTTTTTCTCTTTTTTTTTTTTTTTTTTTTTTTTTTAGACCAATGGTTATGAGGAAGACGTGTATGGATCATCCCAGAGTAGAAAATCTAGCAGGGTTAGTAGATGATTTATATTGCTATAAAATCTATTGCTCTGTTTAATGGGATTAAAGATAATTAGCAAATTCTTTTCTGCAGTATAGCAGGTTTTTCCTGTCTTGCATGTTGTGGGTTTTGCAGATTGTCAGACCTGGAGGTGCAGCAATAAGCTGTCTTTAAAAAAAAAAAAAAAAAAAATTTAAAATTAGGCCACGAGTGGGAAGGGAAGTCTCTGAATTAGGTACAAGAAGAACTTGGAAGCCAGAACTGCTTAACTTGTAAACAAAATTGGGTAAAAGTTTAATTGTGACCAGAAATAGTTCTACATCACCTGTCACAGAGGATTTCCATGCGCTGGACAACAGAATGATTGTTTTCCAACCAGTGCAATGTGTTCACATTGTGCTCTAACACTGAAACTCCCAAGCTACATCTAGAATTTCATCCAGGTCTTAAGATTTGTGTATGTAAAATGGACTTCTCATTTTAATTTTTCCCCAAGTGTGTGTTATTTATTTGAAGTTTGCTTAACTAAATGCCTTTTTTTTTTTTTTCCCTTTATAAACTGTATCCTAGGGTTTCTGGAAACTCCCACAGAGGTGAACAGCCAGCGCAAGTGTTGCTACTTACCTATTTACCATTGATATACTTTTATTTCTAGAAATAGTCTTGTCAAAAAAAGCTTAATTAACTACATTGTATGTATGTGGGTCACAATGTTCTTTCCCTTCTGTTCCAGCACAAGTGTTCTGTGTCAATTATAGAAATTCATTGTCCTGCTTTGTTAAATATTGGGGTTTGTGCTGTGTTTGTGTGTTGAAGGTATTGTCTCAAGCAGATCCTCTTTGGGGGGCGGGGAGGGGAACTGTTTGGGGTTCTTTTCCTTGCCTTTATTTTAACAAAGGCAGACAAAAGAGCCTGTTGATTTTATGTTATCAAGACTTCTAAAGAAATATAGTGGTATGCAGACTAAAGCTCTGTGTTTAGGGGAAAAATAAACTACTTTTAAGACTCCATTTAGTTAAGTGTTTGAGCAATACATGCTACACAGATAGACTTCAGTGAGTTACTTTGTAAGCATGAAGTTAAGCAGGGACTTGTATAAATAGTGAAATGGGACCTTAGATTTCATGTCCATTTTAAATTGTTACTTCCATATGGTTTTATGCATTTAGCTTGTATATGTGGGTAAGAGAAAATGAAATACTGTTGCTTAAACTGTTAAGAAAACAGTATGTCCTGTTGTTGGCACTGTTGCTGAACTGCTTGACAAGTTCAAAGAACTGTATTATGTAGTGCTTCTGACAAATGATGTTCTTTAATGACATACTCCAGAGCTCCAAGTACTGCAGGAAGAGCAAAATAGCTGTAAGAAAGTAATCCAGGGAAAATAAGTTGTTTGGTTTCCATTTAAATAATTTTAAATCATCCTGGCATTAGAGTTTGTAGCATGGAGGTTTAGTGTATGTAGAGCATAATTACAGCAACATCATTAGTTCCTTGCTGTTTTCATTACTAAGTGTTCAGATAAGTCATCATTTAGAAGGGGGATGAGAGTTTGGGGGTGACCTGGAATAGCTCAAACTCCAAAATCGGTTGATGCCAGTCCGACTGGCATTCACCTTTAGAAATACTCTGTCCAAAAACCCTCAAACCTAACTGTAAAGATTGCCAAAGTGACAAGTAAACAGAGAAGAGGCAGAATTCTTCAGGTCAGGAAGGAAGCAATGAGTCTGATGATAAAATAGTAGTTTCAGCCTTTGTACACTGTACTTGAAATATCATGGGTTGATTCCTTAAAAATAAATAGTGCCACATACTAGGCATGTCACATACTACACACAGGTAGTCCATGTGTGGATTACAAACTCCCTAGGTGGGAATGAAAATAGTTTCTTCAAGCTCAGTTCATTTAGTCAGGTTTTGTTTTAGTGAAAATCTTATTTTACAGGTATTTAGGAAGATCGAGGCAGAAAACGATCTAAATTTTTGAGGATGAACAATGATTTATTCTCAGTATGTACCTGTGGGTGTTGTCTTATTCACAGATCTGTTTGCCTGCGGTGACAGAAGTCCAGTGTCAAGAATGGGCAAGTTTCTTTAATTTGCCACAGGTCTCTCTCATTTGTAAATTGAGTTAACACCTACATAGTTTATAGTGATGATGCAAGGATTAGTTAGGGCTTGTAATAAAGCTGAGTAATTGCTGACTACTAAAAGCAGAGTATCTTGGTTGCCTAGACCCCTGTAAGAAATGACTGGGAGAAGCAGGATGTTAAGAGAAAGGCTGTAAAAGGAGAGCTCTGGAGTATGGCAAATGTGAAAGCACGAAGCTCTTTCAGAACAACCATTCTCACCAGCACACATGAACCTGCGGGAAAACCTAAACAGTGCCTAGAAGGCCTTGAAAATACCTTTGCAACTCGTGTATTGTCGAAGGGCTAATTAGAAGAGGCTGCGTGAGCACAGAATTCATTTCACGAGGGTGGGGATGCGGGGAGGTAGCGTTTCCTCCCTCGCTCCTGCAGGCTGGCAGCAGCAGCCTGTGCTCCCTGCTAAGCACGCCTTCCCGGCACCGCTTCGTACCCTGCCCGCTTGGCTCAGGGCTGCATCTGGCCCCGGCACAGCAGAGGAACCATTTTATTACATTTTAGATGTGCTTTTAGGCTGCCGTTTTTCTGAAAATAAGGAAAATACAAAGTCTTCCTAGTATGTATTTCTTCTGATTCCTTTGCCACAGTGAATAATGTCATATATATGCATTTCCAATCTGCATTGAAAACAGACCTTGATTTGCAAATTTAAATATCCCTCTGTGTTAAAAACAGCTGTTTATAACAACTTAAGTTGTTCCTATTATATTGTCGCATGCTTTTGAAGCTTTTGGAAGCCAAAATAGTTAAGTTCCACTCAGTATTATAAATATCCTACTGCTGTCAGCTTTCCTGCACTCTGGCAAGCCCTACGTGCCAGCTTTGTGTTGAAGCGTCTGTGCAGCAAAAATTCTAATACAGGATAGTAGAAAAGCTGAGCTGGTATCCTGAACTCCAGTACAGGTGCTGGGGGGAATGACTGGAGATACTGCATATCACACTAGATAAATAAGGTGTAGTAATTTGGAGCTGAATTAAGATCTCCCCATTCCTGGGGAAACCAGTTAAGTGGACCAAAAGTACAAGGTTGGCTAGATGCTAGGTAGGAAGCTGCATAAAATGTGTTTAATTTAGACAGTCTCATTTCTTACAGAAACATTTTCTTTGCGTTCAGCCTTGCCATATCTGACATTGGGCTGCTCACTTTTCCTGATGGGCACACCTAACTGTTTTGTTGCCTGGCTTTGCCCTCAGTCTCCTGGCAGAGTTGTCCTGACACCTTCTCCTGTATCTCTTGTGGGCTTAGCTGATAGAGCATAAACTCCTCAAGAATTTGGAAGGAAACTGACCTACTCTCTGACCAAAAAGTTTTTCCAGTGCTTGGTGCGCAGTGGCAATTGTGTCTCTTGTCTGCAGCGGTGAGACTGCGTATGCAAAGAAACAAATCCTTCAAGGCAGGAGCCTGGGCTTTTAGGTTTGAAGCTGCAATGCAGCCAATTATTCTGAGTTTGAACCTGGGAACTAACATTTCTATTATCTTGTAAAATGGATGTTGTCTGTTCCATTTTACAGAAGCTGAAAGTATGTTCAAAAATACAGCTTTGCTTAACTAGAGCTAGGATGAAACTCAGGTGCCTAAACTGCGTATGTGCTTTGGAAACGTGGTCCATCTTCTTCCAAGTCCCATACAAACCATAGTCTTTACAGCACACTGTCATCTTGGGTCATAGCAATGAGAAGGGAGGAGAGAATGTGGGAGTTTAAAGCCTTTTCAGTGGAAAAGAAACCAAACTGGTATTTCATGCATAAGATGCTGTAGGGATAGAGGAAAGGCCATTTGCTTATTTTAAAAAATCTCTATCTTACAAAGGGCACAGGATTTTCCCTTATCCTTATATCTTTAATGTGATTTTCTTAATGCAGTTATCTCTTATTTTTGTATCTGTGACCACTTGGACTCCTGATCTACTTTTGCTTCCCATTTAAAGGAATTTAGAAAGCCCTTCATGTTATGATGCTGAGTTCTTAAGGGGGTTTTTGTTTGTTATTAATGCAGGCTTCATACTACTCTGATCTGGGTCTTCACAACAGCGGCTATGCTTCCACATCTCAACCTTCTTCCCAAAATGGAAATTGGGTCTGTTGCCCTCTGGCTTTACCTGGCCTGGCCTTATTCTGACTTCATTTGGATAATACAACCTCTTGTACTTAGGAATGAATTTGGACCTATTGTCAAGAGTCTCTGTAGCCCTCTTCAGTAAAAGTTAAAAAAAAAACAAAACCCACACCCAGAACTTTTAAGATGGTAGTGAGTAATGGAAAACTGTTTTACAATGAGCACAATTAGTTTTCCTTTGCTGCTCCTCCCTTTCCTACAGTTATTTTGTTTGGTTTTTGCCTTGACTGGTCTGGAAAAATAAGGGAAATCTTAATTACCTGAAGTTCTCTATTCTGTTTGAGGCAACTTCTTTGCTCACCGTGTCAGTCTAGCGAGTTTAAGACAATCTAGTCTGCATAAAATGAAATTACAAGCAAGTAGTTTACAGACTGCTAGAAGAAAATCGCTGAAGCTTCAAAATCACCTGGGAGGTTGGATTGTCCTCTGTGTGTGGGCATAGCTCGGGCAATGTGGCGCTAGCAAAGCGGTGCTTGAGCAGTGGTGCACAGCCTGTCCTGCCTGGCGGCCTCAGCATGAGGGCATCAGCGGGCACTTTGCGGTGGCCAGCCAGGGGGCCGCTGCGTTTGAGCGGGGTGACTTGCAGCAGGATGTTGCCTGCAAACTGTGGGCTGGGGACCACTGCTGGAGTATCTCTTGCATGTAATGATGCCAAGATACAGTATGTGCTCTCAGCTTAATTGCTGCATCTTGTGAATGAGGGTTACTAACTGCAAAGTCATTTGTTTTATGGTGCTCTGACTTAAGTACTCATAATTTTGTCCTGAATTATTTGGCTTTTCTCTGTTTTTGGTTTTTTTTTAATAATAAAATACACAAGAGATAATCTTATAGCTGTGTGAAACTCTTAAAAAGCATATCTTAAAACACTTCTGCCTTTGCATGTAGCTCTTTTTCTGGCTTTGGTTGAAGTGAGGAGAAACACCCTTTCTGGCTGCTATACACAAATGTGTGTGAGACAATAACAACGTAACAAAATAAAATTATGCTGTTTTGCTTTTGCATACTGTCGTGACCTCCCTTCCTGTAGGAAACGCACATGTGTCTGCTTGATATTCTTAGTCTTTGGGAGTCGAGATTGAATGCTTTTATGGCACAGATGACTAATATTCTCTATGCTGGGTTTTTTTCTGTTGTAGTTTGATAATCCTAAATCTCTAGGATGGTTGATTCTGCTGTAGGTGCTTATTTTTTGTTTGTTTCATTTTCTATGCAAAAAAGTTTTGTGCTTGTCTTCCTCAGCCCTCCTTGCTGTACAGTGATGCCCTGCCAGCCAGAAGTTACAGGGTTTGTTGTACTAATGCTCTAAGCTCAAATACTGAAGCCACTCACCTTCAGCCATGCATATGTTGTCTCTTGCCACTGTTGTTCCTGTTGGGTTCATTTATTTCACACTCTGGTGTCTGATCCATCTGAATGCACGTGTGCAATGCTGTTTGTACAGATTTGGATTTGCTGGTCCTTCCTTTTATTCCCAATGGAACTGTGCAACCACTTCTCATGGGGTTGTGTTGCTGCCGCGGACTCTCTCTGGGTGGAGACGATTGTCTTCATTTTGGTGTATTAGCTACAATGTGCAGGAGCAGGCCAGAGAGGCAACATCAATTCTTTCTGGTTGTGTAACAACTAATAAAAATCTGTTTAAAAATTTTTGTAACCAAATTCTACTGTTCTTGTTTAAACTTTAAAACGAGCTTCTCGGACTTTTTCTTTTTGAAGCCTAAAGGTAGAGTTTCCTGCTTCCCCTGTGTTTCCTGGGCCATATGTTTATATGGTAAACTGGAGCCAATCTTAAAATATGTATCTTCCTCCTCTTCTATTAATTTAGTAAGCTGGCTAGTAAGTGAAGTTTGTCAGGTGTTTCTCCCCATATTGCCTGCACCAGAAATCAAGATTAAACAGATTTGAACAATTTAAGAATTGATGTCACCGTTTTGTTGGTAGACAACATAAACTGTTGAATTGATCGGGAGAATAGTTAGAACTGCATGACTATGTAATGGACTCGGGGCGGGGGTGTGTGTGTGTGTGTGTCAGATTTTGCACGTGCCTTACACTATTTCCCAGTTCACTGACTTCAGGTTGCGTTAGATCTTCACTTGCATGTTGCTTGTGGTTGCGTACGGGAAGTGTCCCTGTCCTTGCACATACTGCTCGTTCCCCTATGTCCTTCGCGCTGCACCTCGTGAATTTGTAATGTTCCAGATTGAAACCAGAAACTAGGTCTGCCAGTCCTGTTCTGACTCTGTCTTTTAATTGTAGGCGTCTGTGTATGACGAGAGCGTTTACAGTGGGAGTCGTCGGTATAGTGCCTCTAGTTCTCGTGCTGTAAGATGTTTTCTGCATTTCCCTGTTGTTTTGTCTCTGTCCTCCAGTAACCCTTGTGTACCAGAATACAGCCTTTTCTGGGCTGAGGAACATTTAAGATGGCCTATGTGAGATTCACAGCCTGCTGCTATAGGCAGAAGTATGAGCACCATTTCCTTGAGCTGCCATGAAATAATAAGTAGTGATTTATCTGCTGTTGTAACTCCTGGCCTTGCACAGACCAACTCTGGCTAGCTCTGACAGAGCCTGGCACTAGGCACTCACCCCTCCTGTAGCAAGGGGAATTCAGCTCTGCCTTGCACTTGGTTTACAGATAAAACGCCTTAGAAAGATGTTACATAAAGTTCCTTCCCTCACTGAGGATTCTTCTTTCGAAAACTGAGAATAATATAGTTTAAAAAAAACCAACAATGAAACACAACTCTTCCCCAGTGTTACATCATTAGCACTTACCTGCTAGCATGAAATAAAGGGTTTTTCTGAATGTATAACTTGCTTGGTTTTGTTGCTTGGTTTTATATTCAATAGCAGTATTTCAGACAACTTGTGACAATGTTTTCAAAATACATGCTTCTGTGAGTGGAGGGCTCTATCATTTCTAGGGAGAGACAATATGAGGAATGACTATAAATTGTTCCCTTTCAAAAAGGCTGCACGACTCTGTTTACAGATTAGAAGGCAGAAAATAAATGCCTTCACCCCTTCTCAGATGGGGCCTCCCAGTCGTGGTGGGCGTTTAGGCCAGGCAGTATGTTTGCTGGTGTTCTGTCTGCCTGTGGGGGGAAAAAAATCCAATCTCTTTTGATTTTTAAATTCTACTCTGTAAACCTGGTGCTTTTATGTCTCTGAACTCCTTCACTGATTATCAAAAAAACCAACCCAACAAAAGAGCCCCAACAAATGGAAAAACTCCACTTAAGACTGTAACAGAAAAAAGACTCAAGACAAAACATTGATCTGAATTTAACAGTGAAAGTTACAATTTTATTAGCTTGGAGAAGGAGGCAAACTTGAATGCTTACTAAGTGCTTGTTAGTCTTTAAAGGGCTATTCCATCCCCTGGCACTCACACTGATTACCTGGTTGAGCTGTGCATCTTGCTGCTACTGATGTTAAGCTTCACATTACTTTTTGTTTTGTAACTGTGCCTTGTTTTTATTTGGCTGCCTTGGAAAATTCATCGATACTTATCCCTTTGGACTGTTGTGGTAGCCTGCAATTCAGTGAATTTGCTACTTAGGCTGCGCTGGGCTGGTTGTAGCCCTTTGTACAGGATGTTTGTCATCTTTTGTTTGAGAGAAGTCTCTCAAAGGTCCATATGATACACTTCTTCTCTTGAGAGAAATAATTTACAGTGGGGTCCAAGCCTGAATGCTGTTTACAAGTCTTTCAGGCACTGTTAATGGCTTGAGCAAGGAACACAGAATGAAACGCCAGTGATTGTTCCCCTTCCTCCCTCCCCATCCTACCCCGTGCCACAGGTATTTGGAAGCCTGTGTATAGCTCAGCCTTTCCAGTTTCTGTTGCTTAGTCACCTGTAGTAATGAGGGGGTTGAAGTATGAGGTTTTTGTCTTAAAGGGAATGCCTTTGTCACGTTTACCATGTTATCTGTGGTTACTTTAACGCTTCTGAATCTCCTAGCTCATTTAACATATAGATGATGTGCCATTTGGGTAGCTGTCCCCAAGGAATGTTTTTAGATGATGAGATGACGGGTGATTGCAGGTGGTGAGGCTGAACTCACTTCCATATTCTGCCCTGCAATACACAGAGAGCAACTACGGAATAAATAGGTCCCATAAAGCATTAATGTGGCACTCATCAGTAGTTTATACTATTTCCCTGTCATGTGTTTCAAGTTTGTTCTACATCCTTGTTATGCTAAACATAAACCAGCAGTGATGGCACAAGGCTTGTGTGCTAGAACTATTAAATAAGAAACCAAAATCTAAATATTTACTTCAGTGCTTTTTGGTTTTAATTTAGGAGTTGAAGTGGCTGTGATTGAAAATAGTTGTTAACTGTGTGCAATACAGTTGTACATTTTGTATATTCTCATCTCTGAAATGAAGCTCAGTAGTTCGAATGCATGAAGCCAGCATCACTTCACCTGAAAAAGACAAGAGTACAGGCATCTTGTACTTTTGACTATGGTAATTCTTTAGAATTCAGTGTTTTTATATCTGAGAGACAGTCTTAAGTACCTATAAAATAAATTCATAAGGGTCATTAGCAGCATAGTCTGAGCTGCTGAGAAGAGCAGTTCCTCATTCTTGTTCCTGTCCCAGAACTGTCTCTGCCCTTGTGTCAGTGATGACTTTTGCATGTGAAGTTTGTCAGCCTGACATGCCCCTTTACAGAGGCTACATTTGCAGTTGCCTTGAGGTAGTAGCAATAGGAAAAATACCATGTCTGGTAAACCTCAAACTTTAATTCATCTCTGTTCTCAATGTATCAAAACCTCCCTTTTATATATGCTTATGTATCTTTCTATAAAGTACATCTAAATACAAGATTGAGTGCAAAGCTGCTACTCTGAAATCTTTGAAAATAGAGGCAATAATTCTAAAATGCATTTCCAGAATAAGTTTTAGTTCTGTTTTCCTGATGCTTTAAACTTTCATTTCCCTTTTCTGCTTCCACTGCACTGTAACTCTGGAAATAAAACAGCATAGACACATTCTTTGTTCTTGTCAGCAATAAGTCAGCCATGTTCTGCATCACTGCTTAGATGTTTGCTTTTAAGAAGGTCTAAAGTACTTTAGTTGGCAGGAGATGAGGACTGCAGGTGCTGAAAAAGCAGGAGAGATACTGAGTCTCTGAGATGGTCTCAGTTTTTACTTCGATCGCCACATAGATGGATGTTTCTTGCTTTGGCCTGTAGAGCATGGATTCATTTTATACGTGCACAATGTTGGAAACATGGGAAGGCGGCTCACCAGAGAATCTCAGAGCTCTTGAAAAGTAGTAGGATTGAGCCTTTTGTATAGAGACTGAGCTGTTTACTTGTGAATGCTACCTTAAGATATATAAATAAATCTTTAGTATTCTGCCATTCTAAGAATGGAATTAAAACTCTGCTTGGTCTGTCAACTGGAATTACTGCTTGCCTTAATTTTTAAATTAACGGTTGAAGTGTCTGTTCTCTGACTTTCACTGCTATTCCTTTGCATGTAACCATTTTCATGACCAACCTCCAATGTAATCCTCTAAATTTCCTCGTTTCCCAGTTCTAATGCTTTTCTCTTTTCTCTGCTTGCTATTCTTGGTTTACCTGCGGCAGCCTTCTGAGTACAGCTGCTACCTTGGGTCAGGATCTCGGGCATCCTCAAGAGCCAGCTCTGCTCGGGCCAGTCCAGTGGTGAGCTCCTCTAATTTTCTTTGTCCCTAAACTGTTTAATTCCTCTGTTCTTCAAGGTCTTTTTTTGTACAAAGATGCAACTGTCCCTCATGAGACATTTTCTTATGGTATTAATGGGAACTTCTGGGCAATGTTTAAGACAAAGAAGGGGTGAACCAGGTGAGAAATTACAAAACCAAAGTCATTTCTATGCAGTTGCACATGTTTTTACAATAGAAAGTACACTTTGAACTCCAGTGACAACACTATTTTTTTTTCTATGTTGGGCCTATAGCACATCTTTAAGGGTATTGTGAAAAAGACTGGATTGCTGTTGCTAGTGCCACATCTACTTTGATTATTAAAATCAGGAAACCCTAAATCTTATTGCAGTGTTCAAGTAGTTTAGTTTCTCTATGTTGGGCAGTATTTTGGTGTTGTGTTGCTGCAAACCTGCAGGGCTATCTGGAGACTGGATTTGAACATATTTGCTGGACTGTAGATTACCAGGCACCATGGAGTCGTTAGCACAGTGAAGTGCTAGAAGGATTACATGCACCCAGCACATCTAGCATCATGAATTCCTAAATAGTCATGGCTGGACAAGGCTCAAGCTAAAGGCTTGTCCAACCCCTGTGACCGTACTTGACCAAGAAAAGATATTTTTTTTGCTGCTTTTTACAAATATAAAGTAATCATCTTCTATTTTTTGAATGGCATACTGCTGCTTTCTCTTTGTGATTGTACCACTAGCTGTTTACAACTGTATCTTTTCTGATTAATTTCAGAGCAAGGCCTGATAGTGCAATGATGGTGGCAGAGTGGAGTGGTATGTTTCTTAGAGGAAACATGCAGTTTACAGTAAACTAGTCTATAACAAAATTAATCTTCCATGGAAAGTGAGCTTTGAAGTGTTGCACTTGAGTTTCAGTAAACTGGCTTTGCTTCATGGAGGCATTCCTCCTAGAGAAGTTTTAATGGGCTCATTCTTCTGGGACTTGTCATGTACTACCTACCACATCCCTAAGATATGAAGTGATGAGGCGAGTGGTATCATAAACATGCACAATGTGCTTCTCTAGTCATAACATCCTGTTGCCTTTATTGCTTTGCTGAGGAGTTGAAATTTAAATGCTCTATATGTTGCCTTAAGGACTAATTAAGAGGGAATATCTGTGTAGTCAAAGAAGCTACCACAGCATGCAACATGGTAAACTGTAACGTGAACATTTGGAGTGTTTCCTCTTCAGTAAACAGACATAGTCTGCAGTAAGGAATTGCTTTGTATCTCATGTCCCCCAGTATGCTGGTTCCTCCTTTAGATGTAGCCTGTGGTCTGAAAACCTGTGCTCTTTGGGGTTTTTCTCCTGTGGTTAGAAATGTGCAGTAGGTCTGCATCCCAGTGGTGAAAGGTGCCTGAACTCTCCACACAGGGTTACTTCTTGCCATCAGGCAGGGACTGGGCGAGCTTTTTGATCATCGAGCGAGAACTCTCCTCTTAAGTGAGAAAGAGCTGAATAAACTGTTGCAAAAGAAAATGGATTTGATAGAATAGAGCTATGTGCTCTGAAGTATTAGTGTTTCTTAAAGACAAGGGTACATCCACTTTTTTGACTTTTTTTTTCCTTTTAAAAAAAGGGTTTTCATCAGATAATGTATAGTAGTCAGTGAGCTATAAATAAATCAGTATTTTAATTAGTCCCTGAATCTGAGCTATGCATTTTTGCAGTATATATCTTACATTAGTAATACTTCTTAAATGGCTTTGCAAACTGAATTTAAATTATCCTGAAAGCAAAAAATAATCAGAATAGCGAGGGATTCCATTAAAGTTTTTTAAGAGTAAGAACTGCGTACCCATACATTGATGGTGGTTTCCATGATGTGTTTTTTGTATGCAGTCTGAGTCATTCGTTCAAGTTGTTTACGGTAATCACAAAATGCAGCTTGGTCCTCCTGGGAGCTCTAGGGGATTTTTAGTCTTTTAATTCTCAGATTACACTTTTTGGACTGTTTGTATGCTGGAGATGGTTAGCTGTGTCAGCACCGAGGCTGGAGAGGTGCCGAGCTGAATCTGCTCTGCAAGGAGACAGCAGGCACTTTTTTTATTTAAAGTAGAGGTTTATTGCAGGGTGTAAAGAGTTTCTGTTATTTCCATGGTGTTGAAGAAGAGCTGGGAACTAACACCATAGTGCGTCTAAAAGGCATCACTGCAGGGGCTTTGCTTCTCCTAATGCAAGGTAGTACAAGCCTTATTAACAGGGTGGCATCGCTCTTAGAAGTTCTAATTACTACACTGGGTCAATGCAGCAGCACCTTGTGATTTTTTTTTTTTTTTTTTTTTTTTTTTTTTTTTTTCCCCTGCAACAAACAGGCAATGCCTTTTCTTGTAACTCACAGTAAGGAGTCATTTGTCTTTTGCTAACAGAGGTTTGAAGGTGATTTGCTAACGTTTTCAGTTACATACTTGATCTTGGCAGTAAAGATGCTGAAACAGAGCCCTGTCTTCTTAGCAGGCTCAGTGGTGTATAGCTTCCACTTGTACAGTCCTGGAACGTCATTTGCATGGACTTCCTAAAGGAAGAATAAAGATCTCCTTGGATGGTGGTGATAGCTTATGAGAGGAAAAAAGTGATTGTTTTTATTTATATGAGTAGTCTACATTAGAACTGGTTTAATATTGCTAGCCCACAAAACTTGAGATATTCCCTGCCTTAAGGTACTGAGCCATAGGCTTTCTTGATTCTTCTTTATATATCTTCTGGCATTTCCACACATAAGGATTTGATTCCAAGTTCACTTTTTAAATGGCTGGTGGAGGAGGAAGGAAAGGGGAATATATGTTGGGTTGAAAATCTGACTTTCCAGCATGCTTATGTCACTTGAGAGTGTGATAGTTTACAAAATCCACGTACTGTAATCATGAGTGCTTAATACTGAAGTCAAATATGATTTTCTTATGATTATGGGCATGATTAGGCAGAAAATGAAAACGGAACTGTTCCCAAACCTAACTAATTATACTGAGAAATTATATATTGAGAATGGAGGATTCGATTTAACTTCTAAATTAAAGCATACAGTATCTTGTCATTGCAGCCTTTAAATTTTTTCTCAGAATTTTGTTTCCCCTTCTATCTCTGCTCATTAAACAATGAGCAAAAAGCGAGAGTAGTTTTCCTGCTGCGCACAGTTTTGCCAGGTTATGTTCTCATTTGTGTTTTCATCCGTTTAATACAGTAAAAGCAAGGAAGATACTTAAACATAGTATGTGAATATTTATTTGTCTTTGTATGTATTTTTAATAATTCATTACATTTGCATGGTTTACCGTTTCTTTATTTTTTTTAATGTTTTTCCCATTATTCCTACTAGTAGTTACTGTCTGCTGCCCTTGCAGTTACTGCAGATATGCAAAAATGTCATTTAATATTAAAGTCTTATACTCAGTATTAAGAACAGATCTTAAGACTACTGAGAGCAAACATCAGGCCCATCTATACAGAGGGAGGTAAATCTTGTGCCTGAGCTGGTGGCATGTTTTGGCCAAGATGGGCTTTTTAATATGAATTGTTGGAATTAAAAAAAAATTAATAAACTGCTAATGAAAAGCAACTACTTATGCATTTGAAATAGACTCAGAATGTAACAGTATTTATCTGGAGACTTTCTGAGCAAAGGAAGGCAAAATAATAGGAGAGGGCACATTTTGCTACTGTAAGATGATGATCTTTTGTGTTAACTGTCTTTCTTCCTGCGGGGTTTCAGATGGTGGGCACAGGCATGCAGCCTGGCCAGGTGGTGCCCACAGCAGCATGATCGTACAAAGCACAAGTCTGAAAATGCAAGTGTCACTTAGCAAGTGTGCAGTCCTCAGGTCGTACATCAATGCACAGTTGAGAATAGCTTTTCTTTAATTTGAAGAAGCTTATTATGTTCTCACTGGAAATAAAATGAAGACAGTAACAGACTTAACTTTCAGGGAAGCAGTTATCAGTGTGTTCAGGCTTTGCCTTCTCTATGCTTAAAGATTTACAGTAGGCTTGAATCCTAGCCCAGCCACTGACAATCTGGGTGTGCTTCTGGCCCCTCCGGACTGAGGATTTGCTGCAGTGCTAACTTGCGTTTCAGAGACTGATAAGTTTGTTTAAGCAATGACGTTTGGCATAACACTCATTCCTGAGTGAGGATACTTCTGACAAATCCACTTTAGACCTGACAAAGTTCAGCAGCAGTTTTCCCCTGCTGACTTCTAAAAGCTTGTTGCTAATTGCTAGTGTTAAGGTGGCTCTCACTGGAAAAATACGCAGAAACTCTCCGTGTTACTTCTTGCCCCAGCCCAGCTGATCATACTGGTAAGATGGGGATTGTAAGAGGGGTTATATTGACTGCAGTACTTTTTTTTTTTTTTAGTTCCAGTTTTTGTAGATACCATCCTGTGTTCAGCACTGCCTATTGTGAGCCACATTTCCATTTCAAACGGTGCTGTACTACTTTAAGAGCAGGAAATGATCTTAATTTGATTTGTCACCAAAAAAAGCCCCTTGCTTTTATGAGGAAGTTGATCTAAGTTAAAGATCTTAGATGGAGCTGAGCAGTGACAGCCACATACTGAACGCACTGAAGTTCTCATACCTGAGCATGGTCTGCGGCACCACCCAACAGCATGCGTTTCAGATTTCTCTAGCCTTGTTTAGGAGGCTGAAAGCTGGAGATTGTGCCTTAGTCCTGATTCTTCCATTGATGTAAAGATCTCTTTACTTGCAGCTGGGCTGTACTTTACTGTCCCAGGGCCCCCAGTCTTCTCAGTAGGTGTTGGAGAGTTGTTGGATGCACTGTGATAGTGCTGCGAGGGCTCTGATTTTGGCCTGAACACTCACTGGTGGCAAAGAGCTTCAAGGGTTAACCTGCTAGCTGACTGTGGAGTAGAGAGAAATACTTTTTCAAGCATCATATTAAAATATTTTTATTGTCTATGAAAAATAGGCAGTATATCCATATATAGACTTTGTTGGATGATTTTGCTCTTGTTAAGTTTCCAGCTGCGGTAAGCCTCTGATATTGCTGACATTTTTGTAACATGGCTCTAGATTTATTCCTAAATCACTGTCAGAAGAGATTGAACTTTGATCCCATTGTACTTATTTTGCCAAAACAAAGATATGTGTGCTGGAGTTTCGTGGAAAATTACTTCCTTTTCCTGCTTATTTACGCATTAAAGTACAAATTGCCCAAATTGTTGGTCAAGAGGAAGGTAATCTGTGATTAGAGACAGACCCATACCCTTGTAGAAATGAAAAATGGTACAGTTATAAATTAAAGGTCTGGTATCATTAGGTGGATTCCTCTTTAGATGTCCTCTTCTAGCAAGTATTCTGTTAGTGCTTTATATTTGTATGTGGAAAAGTCTCCAAACCACTATATTTGCATGAAGGCCTATGCTGAGTTTAGTACAGTGAAGGTAGAGAGGTTGTTCTCAGTCTGTTTATTCATTACAGTATTCTTTATTGAATGATAATACAGAAGGTAAGTATTTTGGGCAAGAAAGAACTTTGTGCAGCTTCAAATAAAAATAAACATATTTTTCCTGACCTTTCTCTGTTTGATTTCTTACTGGATCAAATGCCAAAGGGCTTGTCAGGGGCTCAGTGAAGGCTGAAAACCTGGAGTTCCCTCTGGTGGCTGACTGCTGTTGGAAAGCATGATTTATCTTAAGGAGTGATACCGTTAATCTAAAGATTACCAGAATGAAAACTGTACTATATTAATCTAAAATAGACTCCCATCTTTCTACAGCATTTAGTGTATCACTGCCACATAACCATAAAATGACATGCAGCTTGTTTCAGACTGACTTTTTGCTTAGAAAAGTGGTGTGTAGCAGGAGGCGTCTTTGTAATGACAGGATACTATACTAGAATGAGGAACTGACTTTTCTCTAAACATTACATTTTTAAATGTTAATATTTAAATAAATCAGTAATTACTGGTTTTGAGGAGAAAATGCCCTGAATGTTCCATTCATGGCACCAAATGGATGGATGACTAGGAAATGAAACCTCCTCAGGTTTTGTGGCTTTGTTTTATTTGATTTTGAATTTTGGGGGGGGTTTTGTGTTGTTTTTTTTTTTTTTAAATCATGTCAATTTTAGAAGTTAATTAATGGCTTTAATTAAAGATTATGCAGCCTTAGAGAATTGTTAAAGATTATTTTGCAATACGTGTATATAGCAAGCTTCACAGGCATGGTTGGTTACAAGTACTCTGAGTAGAAATGTCCACCCTATGCATATCTCTTACCACACTGTCTTCCACATTCTCCCCTTTGCAAATGGAAGCTTTTATTTGACTTGTGATGCATCATTAAAATTTCATATCAATATTTAATCCCTTCGTTATCTTAACAAAACCTGAGATTGCACATTCTTTGAGAAAATACTGGACATTCTGCAAATGGCTTGAAGAAAACAATATTTTGAGTTGTGCCCTGAACCCCTGAGGTAGACTTCACAAAAGGCTCTATATAAACTCTGTATAAATTTCTGGAAGTGCATTTGTTCCTCTGTGTGCGTGTATACACTAAGCTTTGGTAACATGCCAGTATTTACACTGCCACAACTGTCTTAATAAACAACAACACAGTGTTTGGCTGGGCAAGAAGTCTGCCAAATCCAGTACTTGGAGCTGTCTGCCATGACAGTAATAGCCTGTTTGCAGAAGTCAGTCTTTGTTGTTTATTGGGTCTGAACTGTCTTCATTAGTGACCACCTCTTATTGCATCCATATTCAGAGATTTCCCCCCCCCCTTCCCCGTACTTTGTGTATTCAGTATCTTTGCAAAGTTTCTATCTAGTTAAGCCATTAAGACTGGCTTATTTTACTTTGAAGCCTAAGTCTTAAATTTTCTTAATCTAATCATAGAGATTTCATGATATGTGCTGTCAGTGTAAAAAGCTGATTTGTAATAGATACCTCTCAGTTCTGGTTTGTTTTGGTTTTTTTTTAAATAGGGTACTATAGATAATATGAAAAATAATGAGTGGGATCATCCACATATTGCTCTATATAATTCAAAGGAAAAAAAAAGTGAACTGATTGGAAAGATAGGTAGTTTTTGAGTGTGTTTTCAATGAAATTTAACAGCTTAACCTCAACTATCCCCTGCCTTCCCCTGAATCAGATCTATCCTGATTTTACTTGTCATTTCAAAAACACTGTTCTGTTTGGCTTTTAGGCTCTTGATCTGGGGAAGCCATTAATTTTCTAGAAGTCTTTTGGGAAACAGTCTTGACTGTGGCACTGAATGTTCCCAGAAGAGGTTGACATGTTTTGGACTATGAGTTCTGCTGAACTTTTAATTTCATTCAGTCCTTTTTACACTTAGTTCTGTTTTAGATGGATATACTTATAAAAAGAATCTGTTGTGAAACACAGGGGTTTTTTTCTTCCCAAAATAGCGAAGTGAATAATGGCAAAATACTTGATTTTTAATTTCTGCTCTTGGGAACTTGTATATTTTCTTTGGTTTCAGAGCAGGAAAAAGTTGATAGGGTGGTTGCCATCAAGGAAAAATAAATCTGCTCAGTTTGTATGTGGGTTTTGCTCCGTAACTTCCTTTGAATCATTTAAGCTGTCTGTATCCATGGTAATTTTCTGTACTCCTAAATGCTACTTTGGCTCTGTGCAGGATCTCACTTCTGAATTAGTAAATTCCAGTAAAGTACTGAAACGATAAGAGTGCTGTTTATTTAGACTTATCAGAGGTCTTAAGCTTTAGATTTTTCTTATTTTCATTCTTCTGGCAGTGGTGCAGACAATACAGTCCTTCAGGTCTAACTTAGTACCTTGCTTTTTGGAATGGGGAAGGATGTGCTGGCAGCTTTCAGAGGTAGTCTTTTTTTAGTTAAGGTCCATAAAAAAATGTCACTTCAAGAAGCTCGCTTGGTCTGGAGATCTAGTGGTCTTTCAGTTAAAAAACTTTGCCTCTCTACTTAAGTAAATTGCTATTGTGTGTTCATTTGAGGCATATTTTTAAACCGTTCTAGAGTAAATAGGAATAGCTGCATATGGCAGCGCACCAGTTGCATACAGCTATTTTTATGTCTGGGGAGAGACCTCTGGGGCTTTGAGTTCACACCCGTGTAGGTCTTTGTATTCTTGTATTGTTAACTCATATCACATGCCATCTTAATGTTTGAAACATTGCGATCTAGAATGTGGAAAAAAAGTATTTGTCTGTCTTATTTAATAGACTAAATAGTTCTTTATCAGTAAGTATATTCCGCTTAATTACATACTGCTTAGAAATTTAAGGTGAATTGTCCAGCCTTGTGCCCTGAGATACCAGGCAAGACACTGCTGTTCTGAGTGACCTGGCTGATTTTTGAGTGGATAGAAATTGCTATTGAAAACTCTTACAGATTTAAGAATTCACTTTCTGATATCTTACTGCCTTTCTCATGTCCTTTATTGATTATATGAACGATTTCTTCTAAATCTTTGTTTTACAGATTGAAGAAAGGCCAGAAAAAGACTTTGAGAAGGTAAGAAGGATCTTATGAATTATTTTGACAGTAGTGCTTTCTTCATGTTCTTTTTGATAGGTAGAACTTGCAGTGAGTGTACAGAAATCTATAAAATCCATTGTGGGGAAAAAATTTGAGTTGTTGAAGCCTTCTACTACATTTTTGAAGATGAACTTTTCAACATCTAGTCATTCAGATGTTAAGTGGTTGATCTTCAGCAGCAGCCAGCTGAAATTGCTCTAGGCTAAGCCACATGACCACTGTTTATTAGATTTTAATTATGGGATTATGTAAGAATAAATAACCTTTAACAAAAAAAAAAAAAAAAAAAAAAAAGGAGGATACTGCAGTAGTGGGAAAATGGCTTAATGCAGAACCCTCACTTCAGTAAAACACTTAATGTGTCTACTGCAGCAGGGTAATAAATACCCATAAAAGGAAAGGGGCTTGAGAGGTAGTCAGAGGTATCCACAAAATGTATTACTATACCTTCTGAAAATACCTGGCAAGATGATGCTAGCCCCTAAAGACTTTGTCTAATTAAGAATTAGAGTTAGAAGCCAAGTCAGGCAAACTCTTATTACAGTAGTGTTTAAGTATATCTGATCTGCCTTTTCTCATTAGTTTTCCTTGTTAAGTCTTGGTCTTTTGATTTTTCTTGTTACAAAGTTACATTTTAATAAAATCTACATATTTTAGAAGTGCACGGGTTGGTGTAACACATGCATTAAACAAACCAACAGCAACAAACTACAAGTCCACAATATATCTGGAGAGAAAAGTTACAACCATTTTTTACTGTGTGTGATTGTAGGGAGCACGTACTGTCTCAAGCTTATCAGCAGCTACCTTGGCTTCTCTGGGTGGGACTTCATCGCGAAGAGGCAGTGGGGACACATCCATCTCAGCCGATACAGAGGCATCTATTAGAGAAATAAAGGTAAGAAATCCTTAAAACCAACATAAATTATTAAACACCCTTATACTTCTTTCCAAAAAAAAAAAACCTGTCTTGTCTCCCCCTCCTGGCAGTTCTGACAAAATGAACTGTATGCTGTGAATGAAAAGTGAATAGCTTTATTAGAGAGATGCTGCTGGGAAGCTAGTATGTATTGCAGGAATAGTTGGATAAAGTCCTACAGCATATGATATCAGAACAGACTGATCATAATAGACGATCTCATCCTAACCTAAGGAAACAGGAAATGGACTCAATGTATCACACTGATAGGAAGATTGAAGTAATGCAGGAAGCACTGCATTTACTGGATGCTCATTTGGGGAGAGGGGTTTATTTTGTAGTCTAATTCGTGATTCCATGACATTAGACTCATCTGAATGGCAAATTGATACGGAATCCAGCGTTCATATCACTGTGTGCTAGTCTGGGTGGTCCACGGCTAAACTGTTTTTTGTCATCTTGTTTTTTAATGCTTCATTCTGAAGACTATTTTAAAATGGGGAATCTGAATTCTGTGAACTCTCATGCGTACAGCTTGCAACTCTTCTGAAATTATTGCCTATTAAAACATGTGGAATTTGTATTAGGACCTCAGATACAAGCAGGTCTGTCCCAGTTTCAGCACTGTAAAACAACTGAAAGATAGCCATTTGCTGGGGACAAGGGACAAAAGAGGAGAGAGACTGTGAAGTAGGACTTATAGTTGAATTTAGTGTGACAGATGGTTTTCATACAATTTTTCCTACATCTCTGTAGTATAACCTGTATTGCAGACTGACTTTGGCAGCCCTTACCCTTAATACAAGAATTCCTCAAAGAGCGTGATAATCAGTGAAAAGGATAGAGAAGGGCTGTGTTGCTGGGGTGTGTAATTGTTGGAGTCTTTGAAGCTGGGTCTGCATCTTGTCCTTAACAGTGAAGATTTCATTTTTTCCAGTCAGGAAGAGCAGAATTAGCATAAACTTATAACCAAGAAATTTCATTGTCCAGTAATGCTCAGGTTAGGATCAGACCCATTAACCTGTTTGGTAGAAATATTTAAATTAGAACTCTGGATACCTGCTTTTCCTTCTCAGCTGTGCTTCTGCCTGTTAGTTTCAGTGGCACCATTCACTTTTCTCACCGTTTTCCTCAGGATATCTATGAGTTAAAGGACCAGATTCAGGATGTAGAAGGCAAATACATGCAGGGACTGAAAGAACTGAAGGTACTGGTTTACTGCAGACTGGGAGTGATCATTAACACCAGCTAAACATTCAGAGAGTTGGTGTGAGACCTAGAACTGACCTTGCATGCTTTCCTCTGGGAAGGGTTGGGAATTCTGTGAAAACTGTTTCATTAACTGGAAAAGTATCTGTTCTGCCCCTGATTGTGGTGAGAAATGCTTCCAAATGTTAACTGAAAAGCTGCTAATTACTGCTGAGTGTTGTCTTTGCTGTTTTGAGAAGGTAATCACTTTGCTAGCAAATTAAAATTATTAGTTTGGGTTTGTTGTTTTTGGGGTTTTTTTTTATAGCTTCCTAATCCATAAAGCCTCCCAATATTGGAAGATTAACTCATGTCCTACAGTGCTAGGAAAAGTCAGAGTTTAAAAGCTTCTATGATTTTTGTTTTGATAAGGTCCAGCATGCCTTTGGAAGGTCATGCATGTGAGGCGGTGACTATAATTTTGGTTTCATATTTAGATCGCAGAAGACACCCTTAAACAAATCATGTACCAAAACTTCATCTAACAAAGCTTGTTGTGTGAAGAATGGATACTCACACCAGGTTGGCGCTTACCACTTCCACAAAGGCATAAATGGATTTTGGTGCACAACTAAATTGTGCATCCATGTACAGCCATCTCATAAGTGAGCAGCAACATGAGCTGCATTTTTTGGAAAAGGCAGTCTTGCAAATATATATGTAGACATCCAGGCATATAATGCAACTTTTATCAGCTTTAATTGCTGACTGTGTCGTTGGCTCAAATGCTGTGACAGGCCAAGATGCTGCCATCTTAAGTGACTTGTCAATGGAAAAAGAGTAGTTTGGCCCTTTTTCTGTAAAACCTAACTGTTTTTTTTCACTGATCACTGTGTAGCAGGTGTAGCAAAGCAATCACACTACTTTAAAAAATGTACGTAATTTTTCAATTTTTGTCCTTTAGACTGCCTTTTGTAATGATTTGGACCTAAGCTGCGCTGCTTGATGCTAAGAAAACAAAAACAGCACGTTCAAGGAGTGTTGCAGCAACTACCTTAACTTCTTACTTTCATATACTTCCTTTCCAGCCAATTTCTGAGGTTTGATCCTACAACTTTCCAAATCCGGGTGGCTTTCCTGCACATGGTATTTCTCATCCTTGGTCTGTAAAGTGCACCAAACCCACTTTTTTTTTTTTTTTTGGAACTGTACAAATTCATGTCCTTAAAGACAAATTATTTTATTTGTAAACAGAAATGTAAGCTAAACTGATTCAGACTTAATTTTGTCATCATCTCACCACTGTCATCCCCAGTTACATTTATTGAATGAAAAAGGAAGTATATGAAATTCACCTGTGCTTTAGATGTAATTACTAGAATTACTTAAGTTCCAAGAGAAATTGCTTGACCTGTAAACTAAAGTGTTGACATGGGTGTCCTCCTTGTTTGCGTATTTGCACTGTTTTGTTTATGTAATGCTCTTATTTCTGTATTAAAATCAAATAGTACAATGTTTGACTGCACAACACAGAAAATGATCCCGATCTTTATTTTGCCATCATTTGTTATTATAAATCAGTATTTTAGATTCAAGTCAAGTTGATAGGAGGGGTTTTCAAGACTCTGGGAATTGTATCTTACAGGGTAAATTTGCAAAGAAGGGATGTGATACAGGAAACCTAATGAAAGATGATACATAAAGGTCACAAAAGCTGCAGCTCTTTCACAGTGAATCCTAACTCCTGAGTCAGTATATTTAGTGGTTCCCACACTGCAAAGATCCCTGAAATTTGTGTGAATTGGCTGTTAAAGTGCCTTCATTTAAGGCCTAAGATCATCTGAAATTGTCTTAAATCAAGGCCAGTTTACCTTTAAAAAAAAAAAAAAATCCAACTTGTCATCTTCAGCAGCTACTTTAAGCTGCCAATGTACAGGGGCAGCCAGGGGGAGGGAGAAGGAAGAAAACTCTGAGAAGGCAGAAGCTGAAACAGCAGAGAACAGGAAACATTTTATCTGTCCTGAGGTAAGGCTCCTTGCTTGTAAACAGAGGTCTGGTGGGAACACAGAGGAGGTTATCCGCACCTTGGAACAGTTGGTGAGCCTCTTTAGCTCATGATTAGCACTGGTTTCCCTAGGAGTACTGAGCGTGTTTGTGGTTTAGTATTTAATTTTCTTGTTGAAGGTCTTGGTTGGCAAAGTGTCATTTATAAATGACTCTTGACTGTGGTTGCTTATTCCTTGCAGGACTCTCTAGCTGAAGTTGAAGAGAAATATAAAAAGGCTATGGTGTCAAATGCTCAACTAGACAATGAAAAAACAAATTTCATGTACCAAGTAGATACCCTGAAGGATGCACTCTTAGAGTTAGAAGAACAGCTGGCAGAATCCAGACGACAATATGAAGAAAAAAGTAAAGTATGTTTATAGCTATGGCATGTTACTTTACAGTGAAAGTTTTTTGGAGTGTGCCAGAGATCTTTGGGAGGAGGCAACCAAATTACTATTCAAAATTTTAAATAAGTTATTGGTTTAGTTACTGTTAAAGCAAGTGGATAGCAGCATTTTATGTGCTTGTAATCATACAAATGGGAATCTTCCCTAAATTTCTGTCTTAAGCAATTTCTGAGAAAGTGAAGAAATCTTTTGTATGGTAAAGCTATGCTGCTATTATCACAGGTCATTTTATATTCCATATTTAAAGTGAATTCAGAGGGTTTGTTCATTGTGACTTCTGGAGCATTTTTACACGCAAAGCCCTCTTCAGAAGGCCTGTGCAGTTTATATAGTTAAGGCAGCTACTTGGTTGAGAGCTGAATTAAGTTTTACATTAATTCAGCATCTGACAGCTAGTGACGGTATTAAATAATAAAGCTATGGCTTGTGTTAGCTTTTCAGAACTTTGCTTTAGCATGGAGCATTTCACTGTAGAGTACTTCAAAACACCTAGTTCCTGGAAGATACAGTGTGCTGGGGTTTTGTTTGTTTTGGTTTGTTTGTTTTTCTAAAAATCCATAGTGTCTAGCTAACTTTTAGTACAGGGCTATGTGGAAGGAGTGGGTTAAATTCCCATCCATTCATCTGTGAAGTCTGTAGGACTTGAGTGTAAAAGCTAGTCACTGCCAGTGTGCTGCTCAATTTATTAAACTGGCTAAATGATGTCTGTCGCTTCTATATTTGATGGAATAATAGTTTCTTGGAAAAAGGACAAATAAGATAAAAATTGTGGGATTGTGATTAGAGGAATATTCAAGAATTGCATTGCAGTAAGCATTTTCTTTGTGGTTGGGCTTATTTTTCTCATTTTTTCACGGGATGCTATTTTTGATCAATAAAAATCTCATGAATGTTTCATTATTCATAGGAATTTGAGAGGGAGAAGCATGCTCATAGCATATTGCAGTTTCAGTTCATGGAAATCAAAGAGGCTTTGAAGCAAAGAGAAGAAATGCTTGCAGTAAGTAACTTTTTTTTTAATGGCTTCTTTGATTGGTATGTTCCCAGTTAGCAGTAGGAGCGTAGAAGGTGAGGCATGGAGAATTTTATTCCCTTCTCAGGTTTCTCACCTGCTGAAATACTAGTGTTTCAGGCCAAACAGGTTCAGAGCTGACTAATAGAAATAGTACTTTCGTAAGTATTATCTGAAAGTGGACTTCTTTTTTTGCCTTGTATGTAATACGAAATAAGCTGTGTTTCAGATGGCTGTTTGTGGAGATGCAGAGGAAACTTGTGGAACTGTCCAACTTGTTTTAACCACCTTGCGGATAGTACAATTGTCTTCAGGAGTGTAGGTTTAGTTGAGATGTCAGAAACTGTGAAACTGTGCATGTAAATACATTTTTACTTTAGCACCTGACTTTTCATTCTTTGGCATCACTGCGATCTTAACCTTCTTTGTTAACCTGTTACCTGCTTTCTGTCTTCTTGTTTTGCTCCTGTTTCTCAGGAAATCCAACAGCTGCAACAGAAACAGCAGAGCTATGTCAGGGAAATTTCTGATCTTCAGGAGACAATAGAGTGGAAAGACAAAAAAATAGGGGTAGGACTGTCAACTCCTGAAATATGTTCAGAGTGGCACTGTCGTTCTCCAGCTGATCCTGCTTGTGCAAAACTTCATTAACAAAATCCTCCGTAGTGACTTTGCTTGGTGTGGCTGTCTTACTATATTACCAGTGAACTAGCAAATAGCAAATTTTGTCTTTGGCCAGTATCATAAAATCCAAGAAAAAATTTAGCAGCTGGTCTGATTTCAAAACCTGGGGTAATTTATTTGCTGTGGTGCACCATTTGTATTTGCTGTATTGAGAAAGGAAAAGATATTTATAATGCAATTGCATCAGCACTGATTTTTTGCTTATTCAGATTTAATCTGCAGACTGAGCAAAAACTGGAGTGTGATATAGGAGTAACAGAGCTATTTATGAGCTATTGGGATGAAAGTCTCTTAAGTCCCTAACCCTTGCCTCTCATCCCTTCCCACCACCCCCTATCCAAGCCAAATGGAAACCCACTCTTAAAGAAAAGCGTGGCTTCCTTTTCTGGCAGCGAGCACTGAAAGACTTTCTGAATATAGGAGGAGAAAGAGATCTGGCAACTTGCCTGTCCTTTTGATGTCCAATAACTTGTAACAACTTGAAACTTAAAATTGTCCAAATTTTGTTACTGTTCTATTTGTACTTACATAGAAATACTGGGGGAGTTTAGTAACAAAGTGTGCATTTGCACATGGTACATCCCAGCCTAAAGATGACTTAATAGCAGCATTCAAATTAATTGAAGTGTACTGCACCAGTGATGGTAACCCATGGAGTAAAAAGACTATTAAAATCTGCTGGGCCTGCTTTCAATGCCCTTCTGTTAACACATGGGAATGGCACTCTGTCTTCAGTGTGGGTGTTGAAGGAATATGGGTATGAATTAACTTGTCTAGCAGATAAGAATGAAATGTGGATCCTCATTTGAAGGATCCCTAATGAAGAATTGGGCTCTGAATGTCTTTAGTAGAAATTCCTGGATATTGAATAACTGTGACTTTCTTGGATTTGAAGTTTATCTCTGTGTGTGTAAACTAGGTCCTTTAATCTTTAAACTTTACCTTTTTCATACATGCTACTTCCATCAATCTCTGAATATCTGAATCAACTCATTCTTGTTTACACTTGCTTTTCATGGTCTTTACTTGTCTCCTTTCCTTTCTTCACATCTTCTCGCCCTCTGTCTGTGTTGGGAACTCAGGCGTTAGAGAGGCAGAAAGATTTCTTTGATTCCATAAGGAGTGAGCGGGATGACCTTAGAGATGAAGTGGTTGTGCTGAAGGAGCAACTGAAGGTATGCAAGAGGAATAAAAGAAACTTCAATTCAACTGCTGACCTTTTCCTCCTGTACATTTTTGCAGAAAATTTGAATCTAGCTCAGTAGCTAGAACTCTTATTTTCATGTTGCCTATAAATTCCCATTTCAGGAATTTTCTATATAACGTCCTTCCTCTTAATATTGACTGTGAGCTCTTAGTGTAGACTATAGTACTAAGTAGTTGCTTTTGTAGGAGATACTTCTCTGAGGAACATTTTACACAGCAGATTTATGTTTAAAAAAAAAAAAAAAAAGAGCAGCGATCACATGCTTTCTATCATAATGGCTAAACTGAGAACTGTAATGTGCTCTTTTCTGACTTCCAGCCATGTTTAATGGAACGATTGAAGCAATTGTTTATTCAGAATATCAAGGACAAGAACACTTGAACAAGCCTCCTCTTTCTGAGCAACAGGCTCTAAAGCATTGCTTTTGCTTCTCCACAGAAACATGGAATAATTCCAGACTCTGATGTAGCCACCAACGGGGAAACATTGGACATTCTTGATAACAAAGGTCACTTGGATTCTTCCAAAACTGTTCCAGGCACAACTCAGGCATTAAAGACAGGAGGGGATGGGATGCTAGGTAAGTGCTGTATATCCTTTCACATCTTTCTGTCTCTCTGTCCATTCATTCATCTTTGCTTGGAGTTTGGGCATTTGTTAGTGGGACAATTAACACATCACGCAGCATGCCACTTGTTGAATCACCTCCTGTGCATTTTTCTGCTTAAGATTTATTATCACTTCAAGTATGTTGTGCAGTTACCTGCAAAGGCAGACTTCATCTCCCATTCAAGGCAACAAAGGACAAGAACACAAATATTACATTACAGATAAGTAGCAATCATTCAGATTACTGTCTAAACCCTGAATTTGAAAATTGTCCCAGAATAATTGTACTATTGTTCAATATTTTTTCAGCACGTATCCTAAAGAATCAGAAAAAAAGCCATTTTAGTTTCCTATAAAAAACTTGTATGTCGGTTCATTTATATACCTGAGAACTGTGTCTGCTGAACATCAGTGCTGGGCGCTGTTAAAACACTAATGTATGAATTTATTATTCTTGGTGTCTGGTACTGTTGAGCAATTAATATTAACACTTCAACATTTTTACTTGTCATAATGGGATTAACGCTGTTAAATTCAAAGAATACGACTCTGAGATGGATAGTGTTAGGAAGGAGAAATCTGGTTGGCAAAAATATTCTTATGCACTTGTGATGAATGACCACTCAGAACTTTTATACTAGTAGAAGGAAAGGAAATAATAGATTTATTTTTTTTCCCCTCTCCTGTTTTTGTTCTAAATGAACATACTAATAAATAGCAACAGGCAGCCAACTGTTGCAAGTGCAAATTATCTTGCTTTTAGTTGTTGGCTGCTTTTGCCTCACTGAGTTTTTGTGCAGAAACAATCTGGAACACCAAAATCAAGGTAAGGGTATATTTTAAAATGTAATATGTTTTCTGTCTCTCTTTTTATTTTTATTTTTTTTTATTAGGTACAACATAGACATAGACCCAAAAGCTAACTGCTGAAACCACAAACATTGTTGTTCTAATACCTGTTGCTTCTAAATATATATAAGTTGAAGAAAAAAAAAACCCCAAACCACAGAAGGTTCCCATCCATTTGGGTGGATGGAGTGGCTGTGAAGGGCACTAAATACATGCGCTTTGATCTGTGTTGGTAATGTTAAACAGCTGAACCATTGGCTTGCCAATCAGATTTTACATTCAGTGTTTGTCATATACACTGATGACGCCTGTTTATGATACTTAGGAGTAAAATATTACTGAATAATCCTTGATTACTTCATTATAATGGCATCAGACACACACTCCTGCCTGCACAGAGTGGTGTCAGTGTTAAAATTCTAGAGAATATTGTTGAGAACAAATAGTCTTTACTGTTAGTGTTACATCTGCAAGTATTACAGTTAAATTGCACGGTTTGAAACAGTTGTTCTTGTCTACAAGAGCTGTAATTCACCCAGTCGAGAGCAGAAATCTTTTACTTTACAAAACCAAAAGTCAGCACCAGAAACTTCTTGCTTTGAGAGGGTGGTGGTGAATTTCACTGATCAAAAACCCCGAACCCTTACTAATTCAATTGCTGCTTTGCCTCACGTAATTGGCAAAAGCTGATCTTTTATTAACCTATTCTTTGATTCATTCTCTTTCGGGTTTTAAGTGGGGAGGTAAGTGCTATAGTGTGGTCCCTTCAACTTTCTCAATGGTCTTTTAGGCAAAGCCAATGAAGTGGACATGAAAAATGAGATTTTGGAGGATATGGGGAAAAGAGAAATCTTTCAGAATACTGAGCGTGAGGAACACAAAGAGGAATCTGAGGAGCAGGAAGTACAGACATTGCATGCTGATGAAAATGCAAAGGCAGAAAAAATGGTTGAAGAACGTGATGCCCTGTCAACAGTGAACTTACCAGATAGCAGGTTTACAGAACAAATTCAAAGCCTTACAGAATATGTATCAGGGAATGCTTCTTCAAGTGATGCTAGTGACATGGGTGATTTGAGAAAGGAGACTGAGTTCGCAGGCACAGCACTCCAGCAGCCTGTTAGTACAGAGGCTGAATGGCATGGCTTCAGTGCAAGCACAGATTGGAACTCAGAGGTGGGCTCTCTGCAAGCTCATCAGGTTTTTGAGACTCCTCAGGAAATGCCTCGTGACTTAGGTACAGAGCATGAACTGGAAAAAGCTTCACCGGAACAGGAAGAACGAGAAGATCTTAAAGCTACGAGTGATAATGAAATGAATCAAGAAGGTGAGATTGCAAGGGGGAGCTGTGAGTTAGTTTCTAAGCAGGCAGAGCTACCAGAGGTTACAGCAGCAGGGTCTCTTAGTGAAGAAGTAAATGTGGAGAGTCACGCTGAGGGATTCCAGCACTCAGAAGAACATGCTGAAAACAAGGTTACAAATGTCTTGGGGGAAGAGCTTGTTGAAAGCAAAGACTGCACTGATGGAAGAACTGATAAAACAGGAGGTGATAGAGCTGGTGAAGAAAATGGGGGTGGGAATGCAGTTCAGGGTCAGATGAGGGAAATGGACTCTGTGAGTTTGGAGAGGACAGAGTCATGCAAAAGTGGTATCCCAGCAGATAGGAGTGAAAAGGAAGGTGGAAGAGATCAGGCACGCATCCGGTCAGTTTCTTCAGAGGACAGTCTTTCAGCAGCACCAGAGGAACAAAATACGCAAGATGAAACTGAACTTGAAGATGCTATGGCTGAGAAGGACAGACAGAAGGAGATAGTAATAGAAGAGCTGGAGCTGTGTTCAGATTCTGCAGAAACAGGAGAGCAAGATAAGGCATCTGTGGAGGCTGTAGGCTGTGTTACTGAGGTAAAAGGAAGTGTGCTGCAGCAGGCAGAGCCAGACACAGGCGATGCGAAAGAGATGGCAACTCAGGAAACCAGTTTAGGTGCAAGTCTTGTAGATGACAAAAATAAGGACTCAGAATTGGAAACAGGGGAAGACTCTGGGAAAGGAAAGGAAAGTAGGAAAGAATGGGTAGAAGATTTAGAGTCAAAGGCAGAAGTTGAGACAATTCAGTGTAGTGAAGAAACAACAGGTGATACAGTGGGAGAGAAAAAGCTTCCTTTAGAAGGAGAAGCACAGAATGTAGTTAAACAAGAGGAAGGTGAATCTAAAGAGGAGTCAACTGCAGATGTTAGTGTAACTACTGACAACAAAGTTGATAAAGAAACACTGAAAGAAAATGAGCAAGAGTTAGAGCTTGCAAGCCACTATGGTGGTGGATTTGCTTCTGAGGAAGGTGCAGATAATTCCCTAGCCCAGAAAACTGAGCAGGATGAAAATGTTAGTGAACAAGTGAAATTGGAGGGTCAAGCAGGGGAAAGACTGGAAGATGATGGTGATGCATTTGATTTTGATGAAGAGTCAAAACAGATACTAGAAACTGATGAAAAATGTAATGGAGAAAAAGCTGATACACAAAAAGAAGAGGGTAATGGAGCAAATGGGGCTGTTGGAAAAACTGCCCAAACAGATGAAGCTGGAGAAAGAACAGACAAAATAGAAACTGAAGATGCTTTGACTGAAGATGGCAGCTTGCAGCACAAAAAAGGAGATGAGCTTGACAAAACAGGGTGCTTGCAAGAGGAAACTGGCGAGAGGACTGATGTAATGGAAGATGAAATCAAAGCATCAGTTTCTAATAAAGTGGAAAAAGTACCAGATGAAAATGTTTCAGAACAGGAGTTGGAAAGTACTGGCAATAACAGGGATGAAAGCAGGGAGGATTTGCAGGGTGGTAGAAGGGGGAAGGGTAAATCCAGAGATGACTGTACAATATCATAAGTTCAGAATCTCAAGGTTACATGAGTTACATGCCATTCGATCAGTCCCAATACAGAAGCATACACTTTGCACAATACAGCAGACCTTCGGAATACTCTTTAAAAAGTTTTTTCTTTATAGGTAACTCACATTGTAATACAGTGTTATGTAAGTGGTAATGTTGCAAGTATTAAGTAATTCACTGACGTACCTAGCCACAAGAAATTGTGTGTGGGTTTGGTTTTGCTGTATCTAAGATTACAAATTTATGACCAAAAGACAAAATCACAAATCGACTATTAAGACTGTCTTGCAATTAAAGTACTTCTAGTGTGGATAACTGCTACTGAGGAATTTCTATAGGAAATTATTTTTTTCTAGCCTAGATGATAGATGTCTTGAATGTACTTATGTGCATTGGACCTTTGTGAATGTATGCGCATACTTCTGTGTACTTGCATGCATTAGATCTATAGTAAGTACATTAACACTTTGTGAAGGAGCTCAGTAGATCAGCAATACTGATCTGATGTTGAAACTTCTTTCTGAATGTTTAAAGCCTAGGAACCAATTTTTTTTTTTTTTTTAAACTATGGAAAAAAAAAGATACTCTCATTCCACTTTATGACCATATTAGAAATACACACATTCTAAAATCTAGTTAGATCACTGTGAATCTGCTTAGTCTAAACACTTTGGAAGAACAGTATAGTTTGAAGGAAGTGCAATATACAGGTGTTAGTTTGCTGAAATGAATATATACGTTTACTTCATCTAGGCACTTTGCACCACACAGGCCTTTTACACCATGTCTTAAATGGCTTTTTATTTTTTCCAAAGTGTCAATACACACTGTAATGTGTGCTTAGGTTTGCTATCAACTACTGTCTAGCTATGAATATATAAAATATCTATTTTTCCAAGAAGATTTTTGTTTAAAATTGCATTTCCTTACTGAATTATATTTTTTGCAAACTATGATTCTGAAAGAATGTTTTTTATCTCTGAAAAATTCTTACCTCTTCCTTTCTGGAAAGAAGGTAACTTTGCATGTTTTAATTCTTGTTAAATATCAGACCAAAGATGATTGTTGTTCTGTATACTAGCCCCGTGCCTTTTTGAAAAGCTGGATTGCTTTGAATTGTTGGCATAAATTAGACACTTTAACCCTATCGTTATATTTCTTCTTGCATCTTTGCTAGTCCTTTGGAGGAAAAGCATGTTTTGCATTCTTAAAAATTCATTTAAAGTTGTTCTAAGCAATGAAAGCCCCAAGGGAATGCCAAGTGAGGAGCTGGGGTGGGGGGCTATGGAGGGCTGTATTTGTGCTGATGTTACGAAGTTAATGGAATACAAACAGACTGCAAAATTTCAAGATGTATATCAAAATGTACTGAGCTGTATATAATTAAAATAAACATATTTTATACTTCAAATTCCCTGTCCAGAGCACTGTTTATAAACCTGCATAAATATTTACTTAAATCTGTATAATTTCAACAACATGTTTCTGCTGCTTTGTTAAATTTATTGTGTTGTGCTAGATAGCTAGAAGAGCTATGTTACTAGGAATGGGCAGCCTTGGTGTTTGAGGACCTTTAATATATGATGGGCACCCTTAACTGTAAACCTGTAACACAGGACTGTAAGCCTGTAACTCTTCATACGCCTTCTCTCCAATTTACAATAGTTCCAGTATGGTGTCTGTAAGTATTAGCACTTGTTCTTCAGGGTTTACACTAAATGCTAATCTAAAAAGTCATAGATCTTAAAAAGCATCTCTTGTCACTATGTAGCAGTGTTTGTTTAAAGATTTGTCTCTGCTGTACTCGCAACATGAATATATTGTTTAATGGTTGAAAGTATTTTAAATGCATTCATATTTAAATGTTAAATACACTTACCTATGTAATTAAGCACTTACCAGGCTTCACCTATACTTGTGGATAGATCTGTAAGCAACTCTTGAGTTAAATTAGGCACATACCAGCATTTCCTGTGATTTTCATAAGAGTTTGTTTCCAATAGAAATGTTTCTGGATGGTTGAGGGAGTTAATGGTGAGCTGATTTTAACTAGTTTTTCTACTTCAGAAAACAAAGCATCTGTAAGAGTGGTCCCTTTTAAAGCTGAGTCACAGAAGGAGAAGCAACTCTAGTCTTAACTGTCCGCATACCAGTTTTTATCCTGAAGTAACTGGCCAACTCTTGATGAAACTAGGATAGGAGTGCAGAATAGCTGACTAGAAATCCATCCTTGGTAGCTGCTTGGTACCTCTTTTGGCAGCTGGTCCCTGGAATTGGGCAAGTACTGTGGAGGAGAAGGTCATGATATTCTTTATCTCTTTGGTTTTTGCTTGAGTATATGTACATCAAGAGAGAGGGGAAGGTCTCCCAAATAAATTATCTTGAAGATAAAGGAAACTGCTAGATGTTATATTCAAATTTAATAAATACCATATTTATAATAAATAAATAAATAAATAAATAAATAAAATTTATAATAAATAAATAAATAAATATGCCAGCTAGCACTGCATGAAATGTGTGTTATTAGAGAGGGAGAGGAGACAGGGTCTCAGGAGGAATTACCTAGAAAATGCATCTTTTGTGAAGTTGCACAATTGAAAACAGTTTTTTTGGCATTTTCCCTGTGATAATCTTACAGATAAAATAAGATCTAGCTTGTCCCTTTCTTCATTGGTTTTAACTTTCAAAGACAGCAAAACATCAAAATCAGTCTTTTCATGGTCTAACATGAAACCAAGAGATTGTGAGGTGAACTTAGAACCAAGATTTGTATTTGTTGCTGTTGTGTTACCCATTTGAGCAGGGACAGTCTGCTGATGTGTGCTGCAGTGAGCACCGCTCTCGGTGTACAAGGCTTTTGTCTTTCAGAATAGCTACAAGTGCTCACTGGGTTTTCTGTTCAATACCTAGTGGCACATGTAGCCTGTAGCCCAGGTTTGTGCATTACTGTGAATTCAGAGCTAGGCTGAAATGCTTTCAAAAGCAGTAGCTGAAGAAAATTTTTTTCCTTATTCAGCAAGTAATAGTGAAAGGCCTTTGTCAAGATTTCCTTTATTATGGAAAAGAACAGTCCTCCTGTCCCCCTCAAAATCAGTACTGCAAGCTGGTGTCTTCTAAATCTATGCTTATTCACTGTCCCAACAGCCTGTCCTCAGCAGTATTCCTCTTCTGAGGAAGACATTTCTCAGTAATTTTTTTTGTTGTTGTTGTCTTATGATCCAAAATAAATTGACAGATCTGGAGAAGTATTACCCAACCTGCTCTTGATGTGACAGTTGGATTCTTGCAGGCTGTTCTGACTAGCTGCTTAGGGCTGCTGGTGTGACTTCATGGGATGTCTTCCCAATCTCTAAGTGCAATTAACCCCTTTCATTTGCATCAGGATTAATTACTTGCTGGGCCATACATGATGCAAGTCAGTCAGGTTAAAACCGGCTGCTTCCCACCCCATGCTCCCCTCTAAGTAGGAAGAGATGTCAAGGATCTGGGGCTGATCAGGGGATGTTAGGTCAATTGTGCCACTGAAGCAGCAGCCTAGTTAGCAATACTCTGAGTCAACGGCAATACCAAGGTCATGAGAATAGTTGTTAGACTTACAAACAGGCCTGTACAATAGCAGAATAAACTGGTAACCACCACCACCACTCTGTCCCTTGCTCTCTCCCAGGACTTCCCCAGGCCCAGCTCCTCGCATCAGCCCCCTGTTAAGCTCCTTTGCGCATGAAAGCCATGAATTGGAGCAGGGAGTAGCCTGGGAATCGTGCTATGAAGTTAAATATAAGTGAATGTCACACTCTAATTATTCATTGTATTATCTTTGTATGTGAAATAGGATAATGACTGTTACAGATGAGAATTTTAATTAGCTGCCTCATGTCCTAATTCAGTAGATTGCTCTTTTCTGCTTACCTGTTCTCAAGGTCCTCAGGTCCTTGATTTGTTGGAAAAATGTCTCCCATATGCAAAGTTAAGGTGACTCTGCAGAGATATCTATTAAAGCTAAAGTAAGTTTTCTGTGTTAGTGTGGAGTTCTAAGATAAGTGAAGAGACCTTCATCTGTACATGCAAAAAGCTTTTCTACATGAATGGCAATTTTAGCAAACTAACTTCTTCTGTGGTCTTGTAAATCCTACTGTCAGGATGTTGTCTGTCCCGGTGGGGTGCACAGATGTCCATGATGAGGGAAGAGAGAACTGGTGGGGGGATAAGATTTGAAGGTTCATCCCAAAATACTAACATCCATTTTGCAGTGAGATGGGTTGAAGGAAGCTGATGTGCTTCCTTACTGGAAACTGGAGAAGGTGTCCTTTCTTCAGGCAGGCATATTTCATCCCACAGCAGTGATTGTGTTAATAACAGTTACTTAGCTGTGTGCATGACTGAGTTGTTTTCAGGATCAAGGTGGATTATTTGGCCCTTTTGAAGTCATTAAGTTTGGGTTAATTTTGTAGTGGCCTAGAGGTTTCCTTCTGCATCAGCCCTCCTTCACTTTCCCATCCTTAGAGCTTCATTTCTTGATCTCTGCCAACCTGTGACTCACAACCCTATTTCCAAGTCTGAATATCTCTGACTTTTCTTTTACTGTTTGCTTTCCTTGCTTTCTTCATTGACTTTTTTCTTCCCTATCGTTCTTTTACAGAATTTCGGTCTTAGGCTTCCTTTCCTTCCCATATAGATATGTGAATTTGTTTTATTATTTTGAAGGTTTTTGTAAACTTTGCAAGCTTATACTTGTAAATTTTTGTTACTCTCGATCGTTTACAGTATGTGGTTTGTTTGTTGTTTTCATTTGTTTTGTTTTTCCCTATCAATGCTCAGGTGTAACAATGCTGGGTGTGTTACAAATGGCAAAAAAAGAAAAACACCCAAGATAGGACTTGAGGAGGTCCAAAATGAATGCATACAACTGCTGAACTGGGATGTTACTTTTAAGATTTGTATTTGGGTATTGCATCAGAAACCAAGGTAAAGGTTTTATTCTGTGCTCTAGAATAACTGATGGTATATGGAAACTTGTATACCCAGGAGGAGAATGACATACCACGTTATTACTAGCTAATAGGCTGTACACATCTACGATATAGAGACATTAATTTGAAAACTTTATGATTTGACTCAGTACAGACTCTTTATTCTCTTTACTGCACATGTTAACAAAAAAAGGCGGGGAACCACAAGATTTTGACTTGTTCAGGGTTTAACAGCAAAGGAGGACTGATGTTTTCAAAGCTTTTGAAAAATACCAAAGTCTTCAGTAGAATTTACCTGGCAAAAGTCCACCAGCTGTAACTTGTATCTGTAATTTGTCAGTTGTTTTCTTTAAGCTTACTAAAAGACTTTACTGAAAGACTTCTCTTGAGTGACCTTTGGATTTTAACCATTTAATTAACAGGCCAGACCTTAGATGTGGAGTTGAGTTCTGAACACCCTGGGTTCTGCACAGGTGACTGCTTGCTGGCAAGGGAAGCAAGCTAAATAAACCTGCATTAAACATACACTTCAGAATTGTGGAGTAAGACTTGTCTGAGGTCAATATATCCTCTTCTAATAAGTATATTTGAATGCTATGTTCCAGTGTACTTTGTTAATGAGGTAAAGTAATTTTAGTGGTAAGAAATTTGTGAGTACCTGTTGAAATGCTTTCATCTTTTGCACCCCTTAATAGGGAAGGGGAAGAAAACAAGTGATTTGGTTACTTACTGTCAAGTTGTTTTTTCCAGTTGTCTCATTCCGTAGTGTGCACTTTTTTAATGAATGCCACACATATCCATGTGCTGATCTGTAGCACCTCCAAGTTCAAGTGTAGCACAACAGTTGGTCCAGATTGCCCATCGCCTACTTGATGTTTGACCGGAAGAATTGACTATGAAGGATTAAAGAGAAAATAATGTTTTACCAATCTGCTGCATTTGAAACAAAAATAATTTAATGGGCAAATGATTTTCTGGTCGTAATTCTGGAGATAACACAATGTCGTTGCCATGCTGTTTAGGAAAAGAAGTGAAGGTTTAAAGCGCTGAGAATGTGCTTAGCTATGTTTATAGTATTTTCTTTATGTTAAACTGTAAAGATTTGTGAGATTTTGTGTTGCAGTTTTGTTTGACCCTAGAGTTCTTGCATGCTAACCTAACATAGAAGATTAGCCTCTTTGCATGCAGCTGGGTGCTGCTACTGCCGTGACAAGCATGTTCTGTGAGAATGACATAACCTCCCCTGGCTGCAGCCCCTTCCCAGCCCTGTCTGTGGCCTCATTTCCTGTGGTACGTGCATAACTACCTTCATCATTAGTTTCACTAACCTTAATGGTTTGGTCTTAACATCAGAAGCACTCTGAAATGTGCGGCTTGATCAAATCAGCACTGAACTTTCAGTTTTCTCTTTCAGACAGGCTGAAAAAACTCATTGATGAACGAGAATCCTTACTAGACCAGGTAATCACAGGAAAACTGAAATGCTGTGTCTTTACTAAATATAAGAATAGCATATAATAAGAAAAACAGAATAGACTTAATGTAAGGTATAGAACAGCAGTGCCGTTGCCTTTCAGAACGTGTGCTGGGTTTCTCTTGCTGAGGATTTACTGAGTTGCTTGCCACTTTAGTCTTCCTCTGAAATATTTCTCCTGTGTACTAACTCAGGATACAGGGGAAGAAATATATGACCCAGTGTGCCTGTTCTGTCTTGCTAACCAGTCACATTTCAGTGTCCTTAGTCACCTAAAGCTCCTTCTCCAGGACTATTTCTGAAAAATAATACTTCAGATTGGCCAAGCCCAAGGAAAAAACAAATATGGTCTAGGAAGTACAGAAGCAAATTTTATATCTAAGAGTAAGCCTTCCCATTTGCAGGATCTGTGGGTAATGGACCATTCAGAAAGAAATGCTGGAGGAATTAGAGTAGATGGGTAAATAGCAATTAAAGTAATTATTGCTGGTACTGTCATATTCCACAGCGGATGTAAAGCTTATTCAAAAAGCTTTAGCTGATCTGTTTCTCTGCAGGATGCTCTATGCGTTCATTTATTGACTATATCCTTGGCCTGGGACTTCACACACAATCAAACACAGTTTGGGGTTTTATTAAGAATGTTTTACATGAATGTGCTTACAGAACATTTATGGTTTTTATAATAAAATAGTCTTTTTCCACTTGTTACGTTTACTCCTGAATTTATGCATAAGCACTGATATTTAGAATATGAATTTCTAGGAAATTATTTTGTAACAAAAGATTTTTTTTGGAATTTGGTTTTCAAAAAAATATATTTTGTATTATAACACTTGAGTGAATTTGAGTACTGAGCCATAATTTTCCCTTACTGATCTTAATAACTAATTATTTTGTGTCCTTTAGGTTAAAAAATTAAAGGGACAACTGGAAGAAAAGCAAAAGAATGGCAAGATGGAAAATACACAGTCAGAAGATGAAGTTCTGGAAAATGGGACAGATATGCACATGATTGACCTCCAAAGTGAGCTACATTTTGATTTTAAGAGAACTTTTGTGTTCTGCATGTGAGCGAGAAAATGTATCTGTACAATAAACCACATGGCTTAAAGTAGAAATGAGCCTGCAGTGCTAGGGGAGCTTCAAACTGGGCCAGCCATGCACCTCTGCTAGAGGTGAGGGAACGATTACCCTTTGTTTGAACAAGATTGTAATTGGAAATCTCACTTCTGTGTTCCCTAGAAGAGCTGGGGTGAGTTCCTGGTTAATTCTGCTTTCAGAGTGGTCAGAGGGGAATTGGGAGACTGGGAATAGTGCCTGTCTTCTGGGCACTTGCTACTCTACTGCTGCCCCAAGTAGATTCCTGTAGCATGGAAAAAAAATTTATGACAGGCTTGTTAGAAGACACTGTTGATACTTGTTCTGACATCTCTGATCAATCTGCAATTCTTTTAGGAGATGCCAACAGGCAGATCAGTGATCTCAAATTTAAACTAGCAAAATCTGAGCAAGAGATAACAGCATTGGAGCAGAATGTAAGTTTCTGGCTTGTTCTGTTTGTTTAGGCACAGTGAGAATGCAACGAGAAAGTCTATTTTATTATGTGATAAATGAAATCATGATTACTGTGATTTTCCCATAAAATAAGAAGCAGGAGTGTTGAAGACATAAAGACTTAAAATGCTTTCATTTATGTATGAGGAAGACTGAATAGATTGTTCATCTTTATTGAAGGAAAAATGTTCAGACAAAGGTATATCGAGAGTACTTACTGAACTCTTCAGAACTTTGTTATGCCTAGCTATTGACAATTTTTAAATGGCTCCTGGCATATGATGTATTATATATGGATTTTATACAAGACTGTTCAATTTTGACTGTTTGCTCTTGTCCAAGGTATGTCAGTGATACTCTTGCTAAGATAAATTTAGTCAATGGACTGTATTTTTTGTTGCTGGAAGCATATTAAATATGGATATGTATAAAAGGTCTGGGGTAAGTTACCATGGCCGGGCTTCTTTGGTTTGTTTTGGGTTTTTCCCCTCAAAATATGCCTTTATTTTGTTAAAGAAAAGTGACTATGTCTCTGGTTATTGCTTAACTACTAGTGGAACAGTAAAGCTTCAGAGTAACTTCTTGGTACAGCTTTTAATTCAAAAACTTTGCCTTCACCTTAGGTAATACGATTGGAAGGTCAGGTAGCCCGATACAAAACTGCTGCTGAAAATGCTGAAAGAGTAGAAGATGAACTGAAAGCAGAGAAACGCAAGCTGCAGAGAGAGGTAACTAAATGCAGACTGTCATAGGCTAGCAGTCAGCCAGCACCACGTGGGGGGAGACCTGTCTGGTGCATTTTAGAGGAGGAACTACCCTTCTTAGCAGAGCAAAGAATAAATGTCTACTTTTGTTGATGGCTTTAGTTATTCATTCTAACCAAACTTAACACACTCAAGCTGGAGTAACAGTCACAACTGTGAGCTCCCACTGCCATTTCACTATTCTTTCCTAAACTGACTTGAAGTGCTTTGCTTCGTACCAGAGCTGGTTCTCTGGACCGAACTCAAGTTCTACTTCAACAGCTTAAATCTAGAAGCAGCCTTCATGTGCTCAGGCTTGCATGCTGCTTTGCAGCTGTGACTGCTCCTGTGGTTTGACATTCATCAAGCTGAAGAACTTATACTTTGCTGTCATTGTCCTTTGTTACACCTGCAGGCTCATTGCTTTGGGTGTTACAAATTCTGGGTTTGTAAATCACTGGCCTTTTTAAAAGATGTCAATTTGGAAATTACAGCAGTAGAAAGCTGGAAATCCCACACCAAAGTTAATTTTGGCGCTTCTCGTTTAAGCACTGTCACACCCTACCAGGAATGACAGTCTGCTTTCAGTCTTCAGAATTTAAACCTGAGTGCTAAATGGATAGGAATCATTCTTATTGAGCCTAAGTATTCCTTCTGCTCTGCTTCCTATAAATATTGCTCCATGCAGTCCACCTCTCCCTACCTTCATCTTGTGGTGGACTTTATGGAAAACCAAGGCACCGAAGTCACAGCTGTGGCTGTAGTTCCAGGAACCAGAAACATAAAAGCCAGGCAGCAAGACAGACGTATGTCACCCAGCAGATACTTCTGAGCATCCATGCCTCTGAAGTTGAGGCAAACCCTGAGCCATTTGATCAACATTCTGTAAATACCTTGGATTCTTGGCACCATGCTTAGAAAATATCTCTGTGTGTGGCCTTCAGAGCGGATGCACAACATTTACTTTTAACTCTGCTAATGAGAATTTTCAACTGCTTTATCTTATAAGGAAGTGCCAGCAGTACGGTCAGTTAGTGTTGGTAACTACAAACCTTGCTTTATCTCTGAAAAGGGAAAACGCTTTGAAAGTTACAGGTGTTTTTTCTTTTTTTTTCTAATTCCTTCCTTCAGCTTCGTTCAGCATTGGATAAAACTGAAGAGCTTGAAGTCAGCAATGGTCATCTAGTAAAACGCTTGGAGAAGATGAAAGCCAACCGGAGTGCTTTACTGTCTCAGCAATAACGACCCCCTTTCGCTGCTCTTACTACTTGACAAAACCAGAACAACGTTGCAGATGCTTCTGGCTCTTGCTGTCCGGGATGCTTTGTGTCATGCCTTCTGAGAACAGACAACCCCAACATTTGCTACGTGCCACCCAGCTGTGGTTCTTTCTACGCAGATTCAAATCTACTGCACTGTACACATAGGAGTAGCTGATCCAAGTGGCTGTGCCTGCGGGAGCCCTTCTACACCGTTCTTTGGGTACATTTGAAGTACAACGTCCGTCTACCATGTAAGAAGCACATCGGGCATCGCATTAAGTTCTCCATCCAGAAGGCACAGCAGTCATTTATTGCCATTTAAAATGGCATTCAAAGAAAACACTTTAACTGGACTGGAATTTTGTGTCTTGCTGAAAATTTAAAAAAAAAACACTGTAAGTTTTGGACTTTCTTATGACAGTATCTGTAATTTAGTGACTACAGTAGAGTTATTCATAGTAGGTTTTTCATTTACAAATCACTGTGGAACCACAAGCCATTACAAAGCAAAACTCCTTCAGTGGAAACCATGGAAGAAGATGGTCTTGGAAGCAAAAGTGACCTTAAATGACTTTGCCAATAAAACAAAGGTGTTCGGAGGGATTTTTGCACCAGTGGAATCATAAGACTATTTTATTTCAGGGTAAATAGGCAATAGCTTCATTGAATTTTCAACTTTTATTTGTATTATTTAATCCCTGCTCTTGGAGTTGAAGTAAACTACTTTTAAGGATGTAAAGTTACATTAATAAACCAGCATAAGGCCATGTTTTAACAAATGGTGGGTTTTGCACTTAGATGACTCACTTTGGTGCATTTGTCAAAGCAAGTGTCACTTGCTTAAACAAAATATGTGGTGGGTTTTTTACATCAGAAACTATCTACTGGTCCATGAACTACTAGGAAACTATGCCGCTACAAAATACAAGTCTAATTTTTAAAAAAGTAACTGATAAGTAATGAAGCACTTTAGAAAATGTTACTGCCTATGTTTTTTCTACAAATACAGAAATAGTGAATTATTTCCTTCTAAGGTCATTATAAAGGTTTTCCACTTTTCATGAAAAATAACGTAACCAATTAAGATGTTGCAGGCAATTTATTATACACAACTAGCTCTACAGCTCTGGTTTATTGGAAATTATTCTGAATGTACTACTCAAAAGAAAACAGCAGTTACCTGAAGAATAAAGCTGTCCTTCCCCCTTCAGCCCTAACAGGAAAAAAAGCTTGCAAGTAAGGCAGGCAACCTGTCCCATAGGAATCTCCTCACCCTATGAAGCAGCATCTCCTGTTCCACAGGAGCAACCTTCTGTCGATGCCGACTGCCTCAATAGATATGGTTCCATCAAGCCAAATCCAGACCCGGGAGACCATTTCTTCTTAACTTGGTCTTCAGACCCTCTTTCCCTAACCTCTTCCTCGCAGACTGGAGGTTAGAGCATAAACCGCTGCTATTTTCAACATAAGGGGATCGTCAGTATCTTCTTAGAGCACCTTCGCAAATTAAATAAACCAAAACCAGTGTCTGAATGTGTTTTTCTGGTTTGGCTGGAAAATAACACCTTCCTCTTCATCTCTTTGGAGTGCACCCGGAAATTTAGGAATGAAGTGCTGAAATTAATATTCCAGGAAAAGGATGAAGAAGGCTTTTTTTTGTGCCCCTGGGGAAATAAGTATGTCCGTGTTGGTCAAATGTGGTGGAACGTGGGGATGAAAGGAATCTTTTAAATGAAATTTCCACTCCAGCTAGGGCTTTGGGGTTTGTTTTTGTTTTTGAGAGGAACATTCAGGTGCAGAGCCAGGTTTCTTGTGGAATACCTCAAAATCGCTGTGGATACCAATTTACAATTTTCTGTGGTTGACTTGTGTAATTTCTGGTGTACAAAGCCTCTGGGGCCTAAAAAAAAAAAACTAAGGGTTTTTCAGAATGCAAACAAATGTGCTAAATACATCTTACTAACTGATGATAAGGTGTGTGATTGCCACCAGTCATCTTTTCATTTGTGGTAGTGGTGAAAACTGTCTCTCCTGGCAAGATTTGGGAGAAACAACCTAGCAACTAAGCGTTGGTCCACAAGTCTAAAAATAATAATTTACTCATCAAGAAGTGATGTGTTTATCATTTCAAAGTAGACTGCATCTTACACCCCATCAGCATTAACCTCATGACAGAAATCAGATGTGTATTTCAACCTGGATATGCTCTTAATAGAACTCTTCGTGTGTGATAAAGTAGCTGAATGTTGAAACCACATTTTTTTCCCCCCTAACTTTCAGTATGACTTAGCTTTAGAATAAGGGAAGAAAAAGTACTGTTTGTTTAACTGCAAACTGTTTTTTGTTTTCCTGTGAAGAATGTACGACAGGGCTTTGAATGGTAATAATAGCACATGTCCCAGTCCTTTTAATTGAGCTCCAAACAAGAGAGCCTCGGGGCCCAGCCCGCTGACTCAGAGCGGAGCCGAGGTGGTGGCAGCCTGGCGAGGAATGGCTCTTGGGGTAACCAGGAGGGGTTTTCCTAGAATTTGTATTTAAAATTGTTATCCTTTGTTTTATTTTTAAATAATTTTATTGTTTGCAAATGGAATGTTACCCAAAATGTGTTTTGTTTTTTTTCAATCAAACTGTTAGGAGATACGAGTGTGGAAAAGGAAATTCATTAGCAGAACTCGCCAATAAAGATGTCACTTGTTTGGGTAGTTTTTATTGAGTGGTCTGTCATGATGATGTTCTCTTGAAAAATACAGACTTTTTGGATGATACTGGTGTAACAGCTCCTTTTCCTTTTTTAATATATTCTGCAGACAAACAGATGTGAGCAGTGCTGGTTGTAAAATGTACAACAGCCGGGGTTTGTGTGATTAAGGACACATTTTTAATGGCAGGGTGTGCTTGGGCAGGGGGAGGACAGGGACAGCATCCCAGCAGGAGGAACGTGAACGGTATTGCTAATTGGATTCACTCTCTGCTTAGGAGAGTATTTATGAACATATAGGTAATCCACATACTAATTTCCCCTGGAAGAATCCTTCACAACAGGAGGCAGATTGCTTCATCAAAAACATGTCCATTTTAGTTTTAAATTTCATCTTGCAGTGATCATGGGGGTTGCCATAAAGAGATCACTTAGATGAAATAGTACACAATGAGGGGCAGGTTCGTGCTTGTCTCCGCTTTTAAATGCTCTGAACAATTGATTCTATGGGGTTGGGGGGTTGTTTTAGGCAGCTAGGTGATGTTCTGCACTCTCCATTCATTACTTTACAGGTATGTTTTTAATGGAGGGAGCAGGGCCCAGAACCAATGTTGTAGTGTATGCTGCTGCGTAGCAGGTTTTTAGTGGGCGACGTTCCCCACTTCACGGTGTTCGTCTCCACTGCCTGTACCATGCTCCTTCAGACTGAAAACCCTCCAGCTGCCGAGGGGGGTTAGTAAAGCGTTGGGGGAGCCCCGTGCCGCCCTGAGGGCGCCGCAGAAGGGCGCGGCCGCCCCTCGGGTAACATGGCGGCGGGTGGGGGGGGCAGCACGCGGTTGGCGCGGGCGCCGCGCCGGCCAATCAGGCTCTGGAGCGCGGCCCGTCGCAGCCAATGGGCTGGAGGCGCGGCCAGGGAGCGCGTGCTCCGCGGGGT
>NW_020799107.1:9221846-9237812 GCF_003259725.1 Athene cunicularia | reverse complement strand
CTGAGCCGCGGTTCCCTGCTCGGGGCTTCCTCTTGGGCGAGCGGGGTCGCCGGGCTGCGCTGAGACCTCCCGCCTTCCTCCCCGGGGGCTCGGCTCTGGCCCCCCGCTGCACCGCGGCGTGGAAGCTGGGCTTAAATATCAGTGCTGGTTTCTGACCGGCTCGACTGTTGTCAAGCATCTAGCTGCCTCGTTAGTACTAACAACAAGGTTATTGTGCTTTATGTAAGACATAGAGCTATTCTGAATCTTGTTCTTAAGGGAAAAGTGTGGAGGGTCACTTCTCTGTGATAGTATGTGCTTTGTTATGGCAAGATTTTTAATTTCACAGATATAATTGCTCAAAGCTTCAATTAGGAGATGAAGGTAAAGTTAGTGTAATAAGAAAGCTAGTGGTTTTGAGACAAAAAAACCCACAAAAGTATATAATAAAATCCTGGTAAGTTTTTATTAAATGATTTTAAATTAGGCCATTTTAATGGTGATTCTCAGCAGATGAGAATCGGTGAAGATTTAGAGACAAGCCATTTTTCCCTTTGAGGAAGGGCCATCATGAAGTTACCCCTTAGGATTCCATTCTGCAAACCTTCCTGTGCAGATACGAGGCCTGGCTCACCCTGTTTATATCCAGAGTGGGCAGAGCTCATGTAACTTGTGCATTAATCCCAGAGCAGCAGCCAAGAAACAGGCTTGAGTTTCCAGCCTCCCCTCATGCTGCAACAGAAGCCCATGTTTTACTTCAGTACTTCACTGGGTTCCTTATGGACTGTGTTTCACCACACTGGAAACCTACTCTGGAGGATGAACCACTAACTTGTGTCTTTAAAAAGTGTGTGAAACCCAGTTTATGGGCCTGCTGGTCACTGCATGCCCTCACAGGGGGAAGAGTTACAGACAGGGCTGTGTTTTATGTGAGGTTATAGTCAGGTTAGAGGCCAGTGACTGTAACACAAAATGTTTATGTCTCATTTCAGTAGTTTAGAAAGCAGACCTACCTGAGAAATAGGTCTTAACATTTGTATGTATCTCTCTCTTCATTGTAAGCTTCAGGAGGAAGACAGAGAAGAATTAACAAATATTTCTATATTTGTCATAGAAAGCTTCACCAAGAGCGTGTTCCATCCCTACACACTTTTTCATTGCTTTTCATACACGTTTGCTGTGAAGCTAGGTTTGTTACAAGTCCAAAGCAGATGTATTGCTTTGGTTTGGTGTATGGTCCAGCTTTCTTCTGTTGCCAAAAGAAGCACTCTGATCCAAGAAATTACCTTCCTGTTTTCTTTTATGACTTACACTTTCTGGTTGTAAAGATTCTCAGGTTTTCTTATGGTTCTATGCTTGATAACCATTTTCTCAGAATTAAAAGGAATATGCTTCCATTTCCCCATTGCCCAACACTTGAAGGGGCTTTAGTGATGCTTGCTAGCTGATGCCTGCAAGCAGTTGGTGCTAACTGCTGTAAGGAGTCTCAGATAAGAATACACCCAAGGACAGAATTTTTGCAAGTGTCATGGGTACATCCTGGGGAGGGCAGAGAAACCAGCAGACACCCGTGGTAGTCAAAGATAAAAAGCTGAGAAACTTTACACAGAGAGCAATGAGCCAAGATGAGGCCTTAAATGAAAAAAACCTCAAGAGTTCATGGAAAGGACTCCAGAGACACCTCTGCCACAACCACTAGACACCACCATGGACCACTGAAAACCCCCACAGAAGCCCCTCAGAGACCCTTCCCCACATTTTAGTACACTTGCATAATGTATTAACATATGCATTAGATCCTCTGGAAATAGGTGTGTACTTCTCAGAAATTACATTAATTAATTTCTTTTATTGTATATAATGTGTGCTTTTGTCTTTTGGCATGCATTAGGTGGGGCAGTCCCCCGTGCATCCAGCACTGCAGTAAAGAATGCCTGCCTTCCACAACTTCAAACTAAGTTTTAGGGGGTTCTTTTGAGAGTGAATTTACAGTAACATTAGTTCTTAGGAGGCACAGAGATCTAAGTTCACCTCTTCACTCATTTAAGTAGTTTTTAAAATGTTTATAGCTTCTGGACTAAAGGATATTTCCTACACTAAATAGACTGGTCATGGATCAAGAAGCTGTTAAGATTTCTGTGGCAAGGAGTGCTTACAGGCCAGTACACAATGGAGTAGTATGAGGTCAGGAGTAGTATGAGGTCAGTTTGTGGTCACTGAATCCATGACCATCAGCATCTTGACTTTCAGGGTCAGTATGTGCATCAAAACACCTTGTGTGCTGTCATGAAGTTAGTGTATGATGTAAATATCTTGCTGGGTAGCAGCAGGGCTTCTGATGATTCAGCCAAGACATCCCTCAGTGGTAACAGGATGGAAACTTGGCTGCAGAGCATAAGAAGAGAGGATTGACTGTTCTCTGAGGATGCTTTTATTTGATTGAAATCACACGAGCAAGAATGGCAAAATCTTTTAACATTGTTCCATGACTTGTTAGGATTTCTTTGAGAATGTACCATGTAATTCCTGGCTTCTGTGCTAGCATGCAGTAGGTAAAAATCAACTGATTAATTTAATGTATTTTTTTTAAACAGTAATGTTCTCTTACATACCATGGAGTATCTCAAACTGTTCTTAATTTTTATTAAGGTGAGAAATTGATAGGAAGAGACAAGCTGATGACTTTGAGAGGTTGCAGTGGAAGTGAGTTGTGTGGATTTCTTCTGAGGAGGAGGGCTCAAGTTTTTGTACCATGGAATTAGAAAAGAACAGCGATGTTAAAAGCAAAAGGAGATGCTTCAATCAGACCTTCCATCTTTTGTATTCTGAGAAAGCTGAGCACACGCTCGTCAGAGATGTTGCAGCAGGAGCTAACCACTCTGGCTGTGACACAGCACCTTCTGCCAATGTTTCAGAACTAAAGGTGTCAGAGGAAAGCTTACCTTATTTAAATTCATCCCTAGATGCAGATATTGAAAAGTACAGTAAAAACAGAATGAGAATTTGCTGTGCACAGGAAGGTGAAAGCAAGAAAGAAGCTGATCTGTTAGGAAGGGCGTGTGACAATACACACTTTGATTGTGGCATGTATGATGACTGCAGAAAAAGCCATTTAGGTGAAGATTCACAGCTGGAGTATCTCAGTGCTCATGAGCAAGATTTTGATGACAGGAATAGCTCAATTGAGTTTTCTGAGCAAAGGGAAACTGTAGGAATCAAAACCTTAAAGCTGATAGATCCACTTCAAGAAGTTCCAGGGGGCGGAGTCTCATGGGATCAAAATCTCACTGATGTGTCAAAAGGTTGTTCTTCCAAGCATGGTGTAGGTGACCAGGCCTGCTCAGAAGCAGCTACACCAGAGCTTCCCCACCTGCCTCAGGACTCTCTGCTAGATTGCAGTGACATGGCTTGTGATCATCAGGATGAGCAAACAGAGTATCATAGTGTTTGTAGAAGTTTACTTGAAAGTCATTCTTGTGGGATTAAAGAAAAGGTCTGTCCAAATCTGCTTGTATGTGACAGTTTAAAAAATGGAGAGGTGAAAGACATACCACTAATTGACAGCACACTGCCACTCCAGACTGCTACAACTGAAGAAGTGTCTGAAAAGAATGACAGACACATTCACAGCATCTCAGTGAAGCAAGATAATCCTTTCCTGTCGCCACAGGAAAGGGCCTCTGCAATAGCCATGCAATTTTGTGAACATGCAGGGGACCCTGATTTCTACAGTTGTGAAGAATCCGGTGTGTGTGCAGGTAGTGCTACCCTCACTGACCGCACTGCAAAGGATGCTGAAACCCAATTTCTAGTCTCTGAAATTCTCACTAGCAAGAATCTCTTTTCTGAGGTAGAAGTTGCAGATAAATCCTCCTGTGGAAATATCAGCTGTCTGAACTCAGTATTGGAACACTGTGAAAACCGGAAAAAAGTTACCGGTGACTCTACAATTAACCAGGCTGTTGATGCGAGTGCTGATTTTAGAGCTTGCTTTACAACAAGTAGAAGTACCAGTGCTCAGGTTTGTCTGTCGTCCAGAGCTATTAATACGGAGATAACAATGATGAACAAATCTCGACCCGCGGAATGGCACCATGAAACCTTTGCAGATGTTGCTTGCAATACAGACTGGTCATGTGGGGCTGGTAGTGCAGAGGAAATTTGGTCACAGCTTACTGACAATCCAAAAGACCACTCAAGTGGCAATACTGCAAGTGCTGGAAGAAGTTCACCAATTCAGGTAATTAAAAAAAACCCACAACCAAATGATTTTGATAGGTGGAACTTTTAAACTTAAAGTTGCTCAGATCTTGTCTATACAAATGTTAATCTGTAACTTTTAAAAATGTTTTTTGTTTAGGAACAGCAGGAATCGAAAAATGAGCTGTGTAGTAGCAGTTTAAAGACAAGCACTGACAGGTGGGTGGAGAATTGTTGTTGGTTGAGATTCTAGATGTTGGATAAGATTTTTTTCATGATTGAAAGGTGGTCTGTGACTTTGCAAAACTAGTAGTGTTCAAAGACTGCTGCGCAGCAGTTCCTACACCAGAAGGTCAGAAAGGACCTGGACCAGTGAGAAAAATATACTGAATACCTGAAGGATCCAGGGGTGTTGACTGATAGTTGGCTGGTTGCAGACTGGCCAAGAACAAGCCGAGTGTAAGTCAGCAGTGCTCCCACATGGCAAAGAAGGGAAACCACATCCTGGGGCTGCGTTAGCTAGAGTGCAGCCAGTGGATGGGGAGAAGTGTTGATTCTTCTCAGTTTGGTGCTCATGAGGTTGCATCTGGAAAGGTATCTCCAGCCGTGGGCCTTGCAGTGAAAGAGAGAGATTGGCAGACTGGGAAACACCCACTGGAGGGCCACAGAGATGGTGAAGGGAGCTGGTGGAGCACCTGTGGGGAAGCTAAGGGAACTGGGTTTGGTCAGCCAGGAGAAGGGAAGGCTGGGGAGGTGGGAAGCCTCCCGCCGTTCTTGGCAATCTGGTGAGGAGTTGCAGAGAAGATTGAGCCAAATTCTTTGGGGAGGTGTGTTCTGAAAGGGCAGGAGCCAGCAGTTAGAGTGGGAGGAATTCTAAGTGGGCGTAAGAAAAAGTTTCTTACCGTGAGAGTAGTATTGGTACTGTCTCCTTTCTTGGAGATTTAAAATGAACAGAAAAACCCAAACCCGACAACAAAGCCAGACTGGCTAAGGCTCTGAGCTAAGCTTGAAGTTAGCCCTGCTTTGAAGAGAGGTTTGTACTGCAGGCTTCCCAGAGATCCTTTCCAACCTAAATTATTCTGTGAATGTGCAAATAAAATAATTGCATCTGTGGATCAACAGAGTTGCTAAGTTTCTTTTTCTTCTAGGATTGCGCTTTTTGAATAGAAATGATTATGGTGTTTGTGCAGTTCCCACCTCTTGGTGAAGGCTGATTATAATATGAAAGCTACTGTAAGACAGTATTTTTTCTGTGTAGTAAATAGGAACTGCTTTAATTTTTCTTTTTTTTTTCCTTGAACCATATCAGAAATAGCTTCTGGAAAATTACTTGTTTCAAAATAAAACATTAATGAACTTAAAATACTGATTCAAGGGCTTCAAGGTTTTGTTTATTATTACTATTTTAAAGGCTGGTACACCTTGACAAACAAGCTGTGAAGAATTCTGCATCAAGCTACACTCAAAAAATACTGCAGAGAGCAATTGAAGCAGAATTGCAGATTCTAAACAGTCATTATCAGATGTGCTATCAGCACTGTTTGAAGATTTACAAACTGGCTTTGGAGGAAACCACGTGCTTTAGCAGGCATGTACTGTAATATCCTTTTAAATTAGATGGATAACTTGGTTAAAGGCATTAATTGCTAAATGTTACTGATGTATTCTATCCATAGCTTGTAATAGTACTTATAGTTATTATTAAGTTATAGTTATATAGTTATTATTAAGTCTTATTTTCAGCCTAAAGTTTTCAGTAACATTCACAGACGCAGCAAAATATAGTTTGTTTCTAGGAATGTCTTTCTGTACCGGAGGAATAGTACAGAGAATCCCTTTAGGAGTGGATGAGTCGCTTAGAGGGGGAGCTGGGGAGGAGGTGGTAAAGAAGAGAGAGGAGGTGCAGTATTAAGAGGTGATGCAGGAACGGGGAGGGGAGGGGTAGTGATTGCAGAGTCTCTAGCTGATAAAGCATATGCCCTGTAACAAACTCCTAAGCAGTAGAATAGTGTAAGTAAGACCATCCTCTGAGCTATCCCTGGCACTGGAAAGGGTTCAGAGGCAGGACTTCTTGGCTGGCTTCTACGTAGGAGAGGGTTCAAGTGAGCAGGTTGTAATGCTCTGAAAGAGAGCATCGCTCCAGAGCAGTATACTGTGTGTATTAGGAGTGAGCTCCGGTTCTTGCGTGATGTGGACGAATCTAAACACTGTAAAATGTTTGGTCAGTTCTGAAAGCAGTAAAGTAAATCAAATGTCTGTTGAAGTTGATCCTATTGTCTTATACATATTTTAACAGAAGTAATGGAAATAATGAATTAGGCTCATCTCTCATGTTGGTTTTGGAAGAGCTAAAAAAGAGTTACAACAGTATGAGAATGAAAATAAAAATGGGTGTACCTTTAAATGCACTTCCACCGCTATCAGTTGAGATGAAGGTGTTCCAAGTCTCCTCCTCTTATGTTCCCTGCAAGGTAATTTCTTAATTGCTTTTTGTTTCTAATACAAATTGTTTTCTTCAGAAAATTAAGACAACTCTTTTCTTTTTTGACAGTTGTTCAGAGAGGATCTTTGCTATAAGTAAGTAGTCCTTATTTGTGGTATTTAAAAGTTCAAAATAACTGAGAAGTAAGTTTAAGAGATGTTAAACTTAGATACATCCTGAAATAAATTCTTGTTGCTGCAACTGTTCAGCTGAAAGACAAGCATAGAACTTTGGGTACAGTGGTTTTATTTTAAGGGAATTTTTTACTTTGTAGTGTTCTAATAGATGAGTTGTATTTTTACTATCTTTATAGCAAAAGTTTTCAATTTACAAGTAGTTTTCTTGGTTCCCCACTTTCACTACTAAAATTGTTGTCTCCTAATCTCAATGTTATCTCTCTTAGAAAACCAGAACCACACCAAAACAAAAAGATTTTGTTGCCAACAAAGACAACATTGGGCATACAAGTAGCTGTTCTGCTAAAATTATCTTTCAGTTATGAAGAATGATAGAAAAATAACTTCCTATTTCAGGCAGACATATGGTACTGCATGTTCAAGAATCATGTGCAGTTACTTTATGTAAGTGGAGATAAAACCAAATTTGGCAATAAGTTTTTACTGCGTCAGGTAAACTAGAGATCTTTTTCAAATTTCTTCCTACATATTAGTAAAATGAATCAAAAATTACACAGAGATTTCGTAAAGACGTATATTGAAACATCACACAGAAAGCCATCTAGGTTTTTCCTGTGAAAGAAAAGCAGCCTAACATAAACCTAGAACATAGCTTTATGTATCAGGTTGCAACCAGTGCAAAATAAAAGTATCAAAAAAACTTTGGTTCTCATTTTAAGCTAAGATTTCTTAAGCACATCTTCCTTATTTTACTGTGAGCTTTTGGAAATATTTAACATTTCAGAGTACTTGGTATCATCGTAGAATTTAAAATTCTACAATGCTATATTTTGTATTAAATTCTTGGGTCTGTTTTTAGTTCTGTTTCAGGCACAAGAAAAGCTGACTTTAAAGCACCAAAACTGCAAGAAAGGAAAATTTCTGTCAACACGGTAGGAACTTCTTCATTACTGAGTTTCCTCAACATTATGTTGTGAAGCATAGTCTTCCCTTAGGTATATGCAAATACAATCACAGTCTTGAGCTCAAACTGGGATTCTCTGCCAGTAATTTCAAATGCAGCTGATGTGACCAAAATTTTGATTGTCCTTTCAAAATAAAATAACTTGGGGGTTCTTGAAAACAATCAGTGGGTTAACTTTTTAAAATTTACCCGTTTAATCATTTAGTATTCTGAAGCTCAGACAAATAACGTGTAATCAGGTCCAAGTGCTATGACATAACTGAAGCATGTTTGTAGGACAAGCCACAGACTGTATGTTTATCTGATGGAGGTCAGCCAAGTGACTCTACTTCCTTCAAGGCACTTGATGTACAGCATAAAGATCAGCACGTGGAAAGTGGTAAGCGATCTGCTTCTAGTGCAAATTCTGCATTATTTGTTAGTTAAGGTGTTGGGAAAAAACCAAACTCTGTGTAAAACATACATATGCATACTCAACTGTCCTTTCTGTGTTGGAATGATTAGCATTATTTCAGCTCTATATTACATTTTCCATCTTGAAGAAAAATTTTGCTGTTTGATCGAGATGTGACAACTAGTATGTGTCACCTCTTTGTAATGTAATACCAAGTCATGTAGGCAGCTGGAATCCTCTTAAGCACAAAAATTTGGTATTCATTCATATGACATACCACAGTCTGCATTTTAACACACTGAAATTTATTTCAACTGTCAAGGCTATGTGAAAAATGAAGAATGGAATGAGTATTGGTTTGATGCTAAAGACGACTTGACAGTAACAGATTTTTCAGTAACAGCTGAAGAAATGAAAAAGCAACAAGAAAAACAGGACATGGTTGATTTAAGAGGTGAGGTTGTGTGCTTTAAGCTACCATACCTAATAATGGTGTTTGTTTATTATTTGAGTATTCTGTTCCTTCTACAAGCACAAGTAAACTTGGAAAAAATGTTATTTTGGTTTTCAGAGGGTTTTTTTTATTTTTTCATTGACTTGCAGTGAATCCTTTTACAGATACTCAGGTCTCTTCATCCATGTTTTTCCTTGAAAACATTACCTACAGTGGTTAAATGTGATTTAGTAAATGTCCAGCCAATCATGTAGCTGGAAATCTTCCCTTTTTTTTTCTCTTCCTCTTTCTGCTTCTGTCCCCATACTGGCTTCTTATGAGTTAGCTGGGAATGGTCTGTGTTTGGAGGCTTGGGCCACAGTGACGGGCACAGATAGAAGTCCCAGTACATTGAAAGCAGAGAGCTTGTGTGCTCTGTGGTGGGGCCTCACAGTACATACTCCTGTTTTAGCACTGATACCTGTTGGTTCAGACCTGTGTTCTCTCTGGTTGTACCTCTTCTGCCTCTTCAAACCTCAGGAAATACACAAAAGAGATTCCACAAATTGAACTGTTCTACTTCTCAGGATGCTCATTTTCTGTTTAAAGATACTTTTCATTCTTTTATGGTTTTGGAAGGTTTTTCTATCTACGTTTTCCAAAATCTTCGGAGAAGATGTTAGCTTGAACTGAAGCAAGAACAGTTAGTAACACCTTGTTTTCTTACATTTATTATCAGAAGTGAAGAAAATGGAGAGTGGAAATGAGTGTTCTTTTATCCGTGTTGGCGGCCTATGTTCCTCAGTGTCAGAGGTATGCATGTTCTTATTTACATAGTAGTAGTACCGTCTTGCCTCTCAGAATTCTTTCCCACTATATATTTACAACCCAAATATGCTTCTGTTTTGTAGGATGATTTAAGATTGCATTTCCAGAAGTATCAGATTTCTGACATTGTTACCTGTGTGGATTCTGGTAATTACAGGTATATTAATATAAGTTTTACTCATTTCAGATTTTTTTGCTGTCAAAGTAAGCAAATCATGGGAGAGAGGAGGGAGTTGTTCACTAAATTGTTTTAATTTCATTTCAGTGATTACTATAGTTACAGTAATAGCTTGACAAAAATCTGTCATTCTAGACAGCTTCTAATCTTAAGAGAAGTTAAGAAGTTTGAAAGTTTCTGTTGAGTTTAAGTGAGATATAGTTAATATTCAAAAGATAATCATCGTATGTTCTTAGTGATAGTACTTTATGTTTTATTCAGTTTCTGGTTTTTTTTTTTCTTTTTTAAATTTTATGTCTTAGATATGCATTTCTTTGCTTTAAAGACACTAATAAAGCAAAGTTAGCTGTAGAGGAAATGAACCAGAAAAAAATTAAAGGAAAACCAGTAAGCGTTGAACTTGTAAATCATTCATCAGACAACAAATCTTCGGTTTCTCAAATACTTACAAATAAGCTTTGGCATGAAATCCAACCTGTTGATAACAGTCGGAGAAATGATCAAGATAAAACACTCTCTTCAGCCTCTAATTCAGTGAAAGCACCTGATGCCACCTCTGCTTCTGAGCAAATGCACCGCCTTCCCATAACTTCTTCAAAAATTTCTTGCTCTGTGCAAGTACCTTCAGAAAAAAAGTGCCCTGGTCTGAAATCATCTGCTGAAGATTCAGTAAATTTCTCACTTCAAGTTAATAAAAAGGTAAATAATTATTATGAAGGCTCCTTTATATGGCAGCTTAAGAGCCTTAAAACTTCTTGTTCCATAACATTTTATATTTTATATATATATAGAATCATGTTAGGATGAGAAAACATGTTATGTGTCATAAATTTCTGGAGTGCTGCAGAAGAGTGAGAGCACCACTCATTTGCCTCTGCGTGAAATTGTGATACTCTGTCTTTTTTTCTTAATCCTAAACCAGCTGGGAACCTAGTCATTTCCATTAGATTTTTCTCCTCTTTTGAGTTTCCGCTTCTAACACTTTTTTTATGTGAATGTCTTGTGATTTTATAAAAGAGAGATTTTGGGATACTGGGGGGGAAACTCTCTTGGGTTTTCTAATAAATCTAAGAAATGCCTATGTATATAGTATTTTGTATTCACTCAGGTTGGTCCTTGGACCAAAGTTAATAGTTGCTGGTGTTGCTCTCATAAACTATATAGATATGCTTGCTACCTTTGGGGATTTAACTTTAAACATGCCAGTCCTCTGGGAAATACAAATTGGATCTAATTTGAAGTAGCAGGAATGTCAGTTACACATAAATGCGTATAGTAGTTTTATTTCTGATGTACAGATTGGCTAATATGACTGGTTGTATTAGAGTAACTTATTGATCTGTATCTGTACCTGTAATTTTTTCTTTTTCCATAACAGGAATATTTATTAGTTGTAAAGATATGTTGTGTTACCTGTACAATACTTAATCCATTCACTTTTTGCTTATTTCGATACAATTCTAGGATACTGGAGAAAAATTCCCACAGAAAACATGTGCTTCTTCCTCCACTAATTCATATGATACCTTTATTTCTCCTGATACGTTACACTTGAGCAGCTTTAACAAATTAATGAAAAATCTTCAAGAAATTCATCCAGAGGCTAGCAGGTGAGAGTATTTGGATTTCATTTCTGCCCTGATTTGTAATGGATCCAATGTCTGTGGCAACTAAGTGCTAAATGTATTGCACAAAATGTGCTGTAAACAGTTGTGTTTTTTTTCATGTAGAGACAAAATTTTGAATGCTCTGCTGGAGGTGAGGAGAAACAACAGAGGTGTTCTAAGTGGCTTGTCCATCAGTTCTATTGTGGAATGGACCTCTGTCATTCTAACGAAATCGACCCCCAGTTGTGGGTGGGAAAAGCAGTGTAATTAAGTGAGTATTCTAGCCTACAGAAACATACTGAAATAAAAACAGTTGAATTTTGTGTAGCTGTATAGCCTGACTAGGTTAGTAAGTAGCTCTGCATGAAGTACCTGCATGAATCTACTGAAACAATGGTTTCTAAGGATTGTTAGCTTGTTTGCAGAACATCTGTAAAGAGATTAGCTCGCTAGCTCTGTGCACGCTTTAAAAATTGGTATACTGGAGGTTTATTATGCAAACTGTTCTGTTGATTAACTTAGTGGAGAACTTTGTCATACATATTCTGGACAAAGGTGACACCTAATGGCCAGTTCTTGTGTAGCATTTCATAAATAACTCCAGTATAAGCTCAACTTTCGTTTAAAAATCGATTATTTCTGTCTGTTGTATGAGATTCGGTTCTGGACTAGAAATCTAACAGAATAAGATTGCATATCTGTTAGTTTTTTCATGTTAAAGGACATCTTGCATGATGACACAGGACTGAATGCTGCAGGAAGCTGCAGCAAGCTGAACGTGCAAAAACCGCAGCCCAGAATTCCAAGGATATGTCTGTATATTCTCCTGTAGGAGACATCCTTGAGTTGGCTCTTGTTTCTGTCTCCTACTAAGCTTGGTATTCCGTTTGCTTTTGGGCTGCTGGCAGTGCTCCTGCCAGTGCTCCTGCTGAGTTCCCTCACAGTCCCATATGTTGTTAACAATGCTCCAGCTTCAATTTTACCCACAAACACAATCTGTACAATACTTCTGTAGTGTTTCTTCCCGAAACTGCACCAAATTCTTAATGCTCTGATTTTGGTTTCAAAGCTGCTGTTTCAAGGATGATGAGGCATCAGTTTGGTTTTAATCGATACCACCTCTTCCAAGATGAGTAGTATTTAATGCCTATAGTTTTAAATACCCAAGTATCTTTCCCACCCACTGAATGTTGCTTAACATACTAAATTCTCCTGGTCAGATGCCTATGCATGTGTCACTGTAGTGCCTGAGGAAACCATAACACAGCCTTAACTTGAACAGAAATGCTGTGCATTATGTATTGGAACTGAAATAGAAGTAGAGTGATTCTGCTCACTTAGACAAAGTAGGAGCCTGGGCTGGAAAAGCTTTCCTAGGTACACTAAATGTACAGATAGATGCTTATAGATCATTTTTCTCAGTCCTTGATCTGGAAAGTAGTATCAAGTGACCAGAAAAGTCCTTCCGAAAGACTTACTGTAGATTGTGGTAAATACACAGAGACACAGGATAGGATTTTACGTACAGCATAAGCTTGTACCTCCCATAGTGATAAAAGAGCGTGAAAGAATCTCAACCAACAAGCATGTTTGGCTGTGTTACTTTTGAAAAGATTAGGGTAACATAAGTTCATTAGTTTGGCATTTGACTGCCCTGTGAGCTTTTACAGATGTCTCTGTGAATCAAAATTTTAAAAAGCCTTCATATTAATCTGACTTCCACAGGACTGCAGATATGGACATAAACTCATAAAAAACCCTAAAAAACTTACACTTGAAAGTATTTTCAATTAGTAAGGTTTTAACAGCCTCAAATGTGTTTTGTCAAGTGATTTTTTATTTTTTTTAAATGGTGTGCAGGCTTTACAGTAATAATTGTTCCTATGATAGTTGTTTTTTTTCCTGTTGCTTTCCTAATGAGATGATGGTCTATAACCATTTTTACTTTCATCATGAGAGAGCTATGAAATAGCCAAGTCTTTAGTAAGTAATGGTGAAAAAGAATTCTTATTCTTCCATAGTAAGAAACAAGTATGTAGTATGTTTAAGAAAAGATGATTCTGCTCAAAGCTTGTCTATACTAATTCTGGTACGTGTGTAGCTTCAGACTTTCCTGAAGAGTAAGTGTCCACTGAGAAATACCACCGCAGAGCTTTATGTTCTTGCAAGCTGATGAAATGTCCAGAGTTGTACAGACAATATTTTTATGTCAAGCTGTATTACATAGTATTTAATGAATAACAACTCAAATTCAGCTTTAAAGTAAAGCACTATATAATCTTCCTTTTTTCTTTGGCTGATCTAGCCTGGAGTTGGACATCTGAATGTTTATGGATCTTTTATATTTGTTAATTTGAATGAGTAACTTAATTAGAAATGGGAAGTTAAATTCTGGACTGGAAAGTCCTTCTCTTCTTATTAATGAGCGGCTGTCATACTTACCTGAACAGCACGCTTAACCTTGTTCTGTAGGCCGCAGTTAAACACGAGTCGTGATGCTACATGTTCAGTGCAGCATTAAAAATAGCTGTTTCCTTAAATTTTAGCAGTACCAAATGTCCATGCTTGGAAGTTTTCTATGAAATTAATAATCTGCATGGTATTAATCTAAAAACAGACCAGTGGAGAGGGATCTTATCAAAGCATAACTAAAACAGTGCTTTGAGAAATATAAAGAAATGCACAGGGTTTATGTACTCCTAAATGATGATGTGATAACTTAATTTTGAATTAATTGAATTATTTTTTTAAATGATCACCAGATATGATTTGTTGCACAAAGATTATATCTTTTACTTTATCGTAGTAATTTCTTTCACGTGGTTCTTGACTAGGAAATCCCACTCTTTTGTGTACTTAAGCAGTACATAGCAAAATTATTATAGCTTCTAGTGTTTTTCTTAGGTACTAAAATGCTGATTTCCTTTTATTTCAGTTTGGGTGTGTACATGCAAAATTTACCTGCTGTTTTTTCTTTTTAAGTAGATGGCTTCCTGATTATGAAGAATCGATCCTCTCCCTTTGGAAGATTCTTGCAAATTCTATACACCAGTTTGTTTGGGAATCGCACTGTATTTCTTGTTTGATTTATTTCAGCAGATCTTAATGAAAACTCAGGTAGCATTGCTGTATGATATACAGTCATATCCAGGAGAATATAACCTGAAGGTCAGTTTGAGTTGCTTTTCTGTTTATGCAGATGTTAAATGATTCTCCCTAGTTTTATTGTTCCCTGTAGCTGGTTTAAGCGTTTCAGCAGGTTTCTCTAAGGCAGAAAGATAACACTTCAGTAAAGCAAGACTTTTCTAATACTGACAGGGCTTTTCTAGGCTGAGGTACACAACCCCCGTTCTTGCGTGCCACTTAATTTTAGGCATGGTGGTAGCTGCTAAGATGTTAATAAATAGCCAACATGCTTGTGCTTTCAGATAATCTGATTCTGAATAGTCTGTAGAAATTCCATGTATCCTTTGAATACCGGGGAGGCAGCGAGGGATTCATTTTAGAAAACCAGGCTTCGGAGCTGGCAGTGCTGATGGATGCAGTAACACAATCCCATGCTGCAGCAGAGTTTCTTTGTCCATTTTGACTCAAAAGCATGTTGCAGGCTGCAGAATGGTGAGATGGACCCACAGTTCCTTCAGGATGAAGCCTGGATTTTAATTTTTTTTTTTTTTCAGAACATGTCTCTCATTCCACTTCTGTTGTTGCAAATAGAGGGTAGGCTTCTAAATCCTGTTTTGTGTTCCGTGGCCTGGTAGAATGGGCAGGACATAGACCCTGAGGGTTTTTTTGGGGTTGCTAGAGGCAGGAGGAGGAAAGCTGGGAGTATCCAGTCTTTCATGTTTGCCTGTGTCATTGCTGTACAGAAGAGGTCTAGATTTTAAATCCTCTTCTGGGAAACAAAGGAAAGGCAGCTTAGGTGTACGTGTCTGGTCAGGGGGTGAGGAGAATTATCCTTGATTGACACGGACAGGGTCATGCTATGCTATTGCACGACAAGACAGTGCACTGCAGTTGTCCATCTCTGCCTCTTTGTTGTACTTTGTTCTAGATCCTAACTGCATTTTCTGCTCAGAATAGCAGCCTTACTTATCTGTGAATAAAGGTTCAAATTCCTTCTTCAAAAAGTTGTGTGGGTGTTTTGCTGTTTTCAGATCTGATCCATTCCCTCCCATTTTAGCAGAGCAGAACTTCTGTAGGTTAGTAAGGCGTTTGGAGCCCCAGCCTTGTCTTTGAGAGCCAGTACTGTGAAGTTGGTTCTGAAGCTGCAGGTGAGGCCACAACTTCGGTTTCTTCCACGTTTGTATCAAGATGAGAGCAGCTGCAGGCTTTGCTCTGCCACATTATTAACAGCTGCCCTTTGCGTTCCCCAGACTTGAATCTGTAATTAGGTGGGTGTTATTAATAGGTTAGGATAGAACTGGCTTTCTGGCATGCAAACTTGTTTTGTTTCTGTTGGGAAAGCAGGAATGTGTATGCTCCGAAACACTCAAGTTAGCATAGCGTGGTGTTCTTTCAGGTTTCCTTGTTCTTCTCTTTTTGAAAGGGAGAGCTAAGTTAAAATGTGAGAGAACCGATTTGTGGGGCGATGACCTCCCTGCTCCCGGGGATAATACACTGCCAAGGGCATATCCTAATCCCAGATGTGCTCCTGAGGAGCCAAGCAGCCCCTCTCATGTTCAGGCAAGGCAAAGGCGCAGCTGTCGGCTGTAGGTGGAGCTCACTTACGATTTCCCACTCAGTAAAAAAAAAAAAAAAAAA
>NW_020799107.1:9192373-9221796 GCF_003259725.1 Athene cunicularia | reverse complement strand
CCCGAAGGGGGCCGGGGGAGCGCCGGGGGCTGCCGCCGCCTCTGACCGCCGAGCGGGCGAGCGGCACCGGCCGCCCTCTCCCCGGCTCTGCCGGCGCCCGCTGGACCGGCGCTTCCCGAAAATGTGCGGAGACACCAGCCGGGCTTTGCTGGCGACACAGAAAGCAGGTGGAAATTAAAAGAAGGAAATCATTCCAGAGCGCTGGGACACAGCACAACAGCTAACCTGGCCTCCGAATATCTCAGATGCCGGTGTGTCGGACACAGCCTGTTTTGTGTGGGATTTCCTATTTGGTAGGTGAGATTTACTGAAGCATGCTCGCGCCGGGAGACGTCCTCTGCCATTTGTTTCAAAAGTAGAAATTAATTACGAAGAGACTGCTTTACAAGTCTATTTTCATATTTCTGAGCCACAGGGAGAGGACGCAGCCAGAAGTGCTCGTTCAAGCAAGCATTTCTAAGCAGAGGTCGGATGTTCTGAGTTTAGTCGATGATTGACTTGGAAATCGGGTTGGAAGTTCCTGCGTTCCCTGATCATTTTTACGGGGTGCAGTGTGCCCTGGTTTCTTTGATGTCCCTAGCATGTCAGATGCAACAGGTAGAGAGACTTGCGCTGTGCTTGTAACCTGTGTGTCCGCAGCAGAAAGCTCAGAAGGATCACATATTGGTGCTTGCTATAAGACGAAGTGTGATTATTTAAGGTTACTGAAGAGGGAAACTGTGTACCCTCGTCCCAACTCTGATCTTCCATGAAATCAAAGTGCTCTTTGAGGAACTGTGGATTTCTCCTTTCTCCCCTTCCTTCTCCCGTGAACCCTGGTGAATAATGTCTTGAGCTGTGCTGCATGTAACAGTCTTATCTGTGCTACATAATTAACTACTACTCTTTAGCTGGCGTTTATTGACGGGGGGGCGAGGCTGTGCCATGGATCACATTCTCCGTGTTCAGTAGCAGGGAGAGGCTCCGGGTCCCTGGCTGAGGAGGCAGCAGTCCCACACAGAAACCTGTGGCTGATTTTGCTGCCAGTGAGTGCTAATTCCTGCTTAGTTAGGATTTGTCTCTGCTCTGTGTTCCCAGACCCTTTCCCCTCTTAGCGCCCCTTCCTTCTCGTTGTTTGAGCGCTGTAACTTTGGAAAGTGAAGAGAGCAGGAGCTGGTGATACTCCAGGCTGCTCTTTTCCATCCCCAGTAGGCTCGGTTGCAGCAGGACGTCAGCCTCTGTGCAAGCCACTTAACAGATGACAGCTAATCGTGGTGTCAAGTGGTGGATGCATTTGTTTTGCCGCATCCTCCTCCTCCGATTTTTTTTTTTTTGAGCGCGTTCTGCACTATTTAAAAAAAAAAAATCAACAAACCCCAAACCCCCAGTTTGTTTCTTTCTGCTTTATAGGGCTGCAGGGAAATGGCAAGTGACAGCTGAGAGAGCCTGGAAGTCATGGTGGAATCACGAATTCTAAGGTTGATGATGCTTCTAAGGAAGCAGGTGGTTTAAAATGAAAATATTTTTTTTAAAAAAAAGGGAAAGATTAAAGGCGGGAGAAAAACTCTGCTAATAGATGTACCAGGATCTTGCTAATACGAGCGCTGAGGTGGCAGACAAACCTGGATGCCTCTACTCAACACTAGGTCTTAACGGTCGGGTGGGGAGCATCGTCTCTGTTCCTGTAGATTGTACCATGCACCGCTGCAGCCTCTGCAAAGGCAGCATGTAAGGAGGACAAGTTTTACAGCTGTGTGTTGGCGGTTTTACTGCCAGCTCGTGAGCCCTGCCGCTGCTTTGGGATGTGCTCTCGGACAGCTGCCTTCATTGCTAAAGCACCTTCCCTTGCAAATTGAGAGCTTTTTGAACGGTGAGTGTTAGGCAGTGGCTTATGATGCTGTATTTGTGGAGATGTGTCTGGCTCTGTAGGCAGCTCACCCTGAGCTGAGGGGCCTTTGCCAAGCCTGGTTCTGCCCCAGCTCCTTCTCGCTGTGTTTACCTGTGGTCTGCCGCTGCAGCCCACAGCAGGATGCAGAAGTGGTCTGGGGAGGCTGTCTTTCTGTTTCGGAAGAAATAGATACCATCTGAGATGCGCGGAAGAGACCCCCCAGAATAAAACAGGGGGAGCAAGGTTAAGGCTGATACTATTTTGTTGTGCTGCCGTTGAGCTGGTTGTTTCTGCATCGAGTGCAGCAACTTCTGCCGCCGGTTGGGAGCATCCTCCCTGCCTTGTGTCCCGAGCCTCTGCAGGCCTTCCTGGGGGTGGGGATTGAGCCCCTGGCCTGAGGCTGGGAGAGCCACGCTGCCCGACGGGAGAGCATTCCTCTGGCAGCTCAGAGCTCTTGATTCCCCAATTTGTATGCAGTCCACGCCACGAGAGGAGGAGACCATCTCCCTGCCACTGTAACCCCCTGTCTGTACCAAAGACAGGGTTCAGATCCTGGTGGGATCAGCTGAGCTTTCCTCCTATGCAAGAACTCTTTTCTCTTAAAGCTCAAGCCTTAAGTAACTTTGTAACTGCCTGCAGAGTCCTTAAAAAGCAGTGATAGGGTGTCAACTGCCTAAAAATAACCCTGGTCTCATTCAGCAGGCCTGAGGTCCAGCTCTATCCCAAGGTAACCACTTCCATTAGAGGTAAAATTAGACTTTTTTTTCTGGTTTTTGGCTGCAGTTCCCTGCAGAGGCTGCTCAGAGAGGAGGGAATGAGCCATGCTCTTGCTCATTGTTAGTGGGAGCGGTGATGATTAGCACCACACTCTGCTCTGCAGCCTTATTTCGCTGTTTAACGGGTTACCTGAGGGCTGGATTTCACAAGGAGACTCGTTATTGCTGGTGATGATGGATGAAGCGGGGTGAGGCTTGGAAGCCAGGTCCAGGTTGTGCAGCTGAGAGTGAACAGGAAAACCCTGTTATTTCTGCTAAACCCCATGCAGGTTTGCAGAGAGCTGGGTCTGCACCGATAGCTCTTCTGCTGTGCTGCTTGCTGGAGCACGGTGCAGGGACGTGCCGGTAGCATCTGCGTGTGTGCCCGGGGATGCTGGCTGGCATGGCATGGGCTGGGTGATGCTCGGTGCCGCTCACAAATGTGCTAGCTGGTGGAGGGAGATCCTGTGGGGATGGACATCCCCTACACCGGTGTTTGCTGTCGCTTCCTGTTCCCGTTTCTGCTGGCACGCAGTGCTGTGCTATGTTGCTTTGATTTCTTTTGGGTTTAGATAGCTGTAGTATTGAAAGAGATAAGAGATAATTGGCAAATAAGGCCAGTAAAACATTAATATCATGTTGATTCCCTGAATCTTCTGTCTATGCTGTGCAGCACTGCATTTGCATACTCTACAGAAAATGGTGCTTTCTGAAAAAACAAAACGGTTACTGGCACTATTTATGATGTCTCCTGGAAAATACAAAATTACAAGTACTCTTGTGTCCTCTGTTCAGCTGCTGGGGCCTCTGAAGTTAGGGGCAAAGGTAGCAACTTAAAACCTTTGGACGACTTTGGAGTGGTTTAAATACTCTTTACTTATAAACATCACAACTTTGATCCCTGGGCTTTGGTTCAAGATGCCTCCGGGAAAGGAGGCAGCAGTGAGAGGCAATGCCTTGGGTTTTCTGTACGTGCCTGGGCGCTGGTATATAGCCTTTGCTCTGTAACCACCCCTAAACCATTATACCTCACACCTTGATACCATTAATCAGTGCTTTGCAGGCACTTGAATTCCCTGGACTCAAAAATAATAGTAGTAAGGAAAGATTAACACTAAAAGTAACAAGAAAGGGAAACCTCTGCCTGTCTGCAGGAGCAGCTTTGCCAGACAGGCAGCTGAACTGCTACCACAAAATTCTGCGGTGCATTAGGATTAATGATGTCGTCCCTCACTTTAAAACAGTCTCACTTTAAAGACTAATTGAAGGCTACCACATCTCAGGGAAAATCCTCCTAAATATTTAGAGCATGTCATGTTATAAATCCCTGACAATAAAGTAAAACGTTCCTCCTCCCTTTCAGAGCATCTCTGAGATGGAGAGGACTTGAGGCTTCCTATACATGTGAATAGTGAAAAATAAATTACTTCCACCGTGTAATTTCATCTACTGCTCCCATGCATGCCAACTCAATTCCTATAGAAACTAATGGCATATGGGTTTGGTAGGCTGGGTGCTGGCTGCGTTATCCGGTCAGGAAGGCTTTGAGAAATTGAATTGCATTTATTAACTCTGAATTGCTGTTGAATTAAACAGCCGTTAAGCACCGACACTGTAATCTCGTATTTGTGATGACCCTGGAGGTTGAGGGTAATGAAAATACAAATACCATGACCTGGAATGAAATTAGAGACCTCATAATCGCTGCAAATGGGGTTGGCATCCTTCATATTTTCAAAGGACTGGAAATCAATATCAGGTCATTACAGAGTTGAGGGAGGTCTTGGAAACTTGCAGCTGGAAATCCAGAGTTACTGATCTGTGCTTGCAAGTTCCTTCTGCCTCCCTAACCGGCTGTGAAGTCTGGCTCCATCAGCATTAGCAGGCACATTTGGTGGAGTTTTTGGCCCCAAAGCAATGGTCGTGGTCACAGCCCTTGCCAGTGCAGACCCCACACTGAGTGAGGACTGAAAACACCATGAGGCAGCGCTGGGTTTGAGGGAGAGGAACACTAACAACTGCTGATAGGGGGTATGCATCATGATTCGAGTTAGTCAAATAGCTAAATACCCTTTTCTCTTCTGAAAGAAAATCATGGTTAGGGTTTGCTGGGCAAATTCCTGCTGTGGGTAGGCGGGTACCAGGGAATCCCAAGCCCAGGGGCACCATTGCTCTGCTGTTGCACTGCTGTGGATGCTGCCTACAAGCTCCCTGCTTTTAATCGGCAAATCCAATAACAAACCTGCTTAATGGTTTCAGTCTCTTATCTCTGCATTTCTACAACTTGAGTTTCTGAGGATTTCAAACCACAGCCTTGTGAAAGCATCCCAGTGGGGCTCTGTGCTGGGAAGTGGGCAGCAGCCTGGGTGAAAAACTCTGGCAGTGCTGGATTTCAGCCAGGGGTGTGGGACGATCCCTCCAGCTTCCCCTTACTTATCCTTCAGGTGACGTTTGTTGGGAAAATGGCAGCCCTCTGTGTGGGGCAGTTGCTGTAAGTGCCATCTCTGTGCGTTACTCATATGTAAGGAAAGAAAACCGCATCAAGAAACCTCCGTTAAAAAATAAATTATTCCTGGGCTGCTCATGTGGCTCAGCAACTGATTTTATTCTGGAAGCTGTATATTGAAAGTATTTAGTCAGGCTGCTGTTCCTTGCAGCCTGTGATGAATGCACCAACAAGACAGTGTGGCTATTTATTTTCATTTTCTTCCTAATGAATTTTTATTTATTATGTGCTTCTTTATAGGCAATCTGTCTGAGTGAATAACATTTGCCTGGGATTTTTTAGCTCGAAGGTAGTTCAATAAAATGGTTCATAGTCCAATGTATCAGAATAATCAGCGTGTAACATGCACACAAACCCGTTGGAACCTGAACCAACAGGATCAAAGTGTGTTGTCTAAACTGAGGCTGGGAACTTTTCACCTTGGTGTTAGTTTCCCTGTTCTTATTATAGCCCCAATCAACTGAAATAGCTGAAGGAAAAAATAGTCTGGCTGTTGAGGGAGAAGAGCACGTTGGCCTTTAGCACATTGTTGAGATCTTGAGTGTTGTGGCCACTTGTTTCTCTCTGGTTTTCTGCAACAAGATCAGCTCAGCTTTGAGACCAAGCTGACATCTGGCCTCTTTGGCATCCTGTGCTTTGTTGATGTTTTAAAAATAACTCTAAAGCTGGGTTAAGGTGTTGGGATGCCGATGCTGGAAACCACTGTCCTCCCCTGGTAATCGGGAGAGCAGCTGCTGGTTCCCAGGGTTGGCATCCCTTCAGTCCCTGGAAGCTTCCACCAACCACACGAGCTGCTTGTAGAAGATGGGGCTGCAGAATTACATGGGGATCCCTGGTTCAGCCTGTCTGGGTTAGCGAGCAGGTATTTGATAGTGGTAATGGTCAGACCCAATTTGAACTAGGAATAGGTGAAGCCAGTGAAGTCAGGGCTGTACTATGTTATATTATTTAACAGCAATACTATATGGCAAAAAGTGAATCCCTTGTGACCCAGCTAACCGTGACTGTCCTGCACTGGGTGATGTGTTGCAAAGTACCAGCACTCACTTTGCATTTTAGTTTTAATCAAATATTCCACATCTTACAAGATCCGTTATGTGGAAACCTCTATCAGAATGATGTTAAATTATCCTTTGTTTGGGGAGGGGTTGGCTGTTGCATTGTAAATGCTCCATAAAATATTGAACTTGGAAGAGCAACAATGTAGTGCAGTGCTATCTCTGCTACCGGAGCATCTCCTGGGCATGGCAGGGGTCCAGCTGGAGGGGTTGGGGAAACTGTTTTCTTGTGGGGTTGTTGAGACAATCACTTGTTACTTCTCTGAGTTGCTGTCTCTTGCAGTAATTCAGTGCTTTGGAAGCCTTACACCATCCTGAAACATTTCCATGTTTCTTAAATCCCTCAAATCTTCAGAAAACCAATCACTCCAGGAGAACTAGAGTTGTGCTTTCCACACAGAACCTAAATGCCTTTAATCTGATTTATTCACTCAGTGTAGAAAAGGGGGACTTCATCCAGTGGGACCCTGTTCCTGGAACAGTTATACCCCTTCATTTTATTACACAAAGATAAATAAATAGATAGCTTTTTCTCCCTGCTGGCACTAATGAGATATTTTGCCTACAGCTGAACATAATCATGAAACCCAAAGGGATATCCAAGGTTTTAATTTTGGCATCCTGTTGTGCCTGTGAAGGAACGTAGTGATTTATCCATCAAGATGATGGTTTGATGATTTGTAATCATTTAGTTTTTTGCTAGGATGGGGGAGTTCTGAGTTTTTGCTGTCATTTCATAGTTGTCCCAAGGATTGCAAGAGGACACAAAATAAACTACCTAAAAATAACTGCCAGTGAATTATTTGTTGAAGTTGAGGTAGGAGCTGGCTGCCTGAAAGCAATAGCTGTTTGGGGGCTTTTTGTTTTGTGTTTTTGTTTTTCTTTTAATGAAGTACCTTATCAAGTTGGTGAGGCAGGACACTTCCAACCAGTGGGTTTGGTGGTATTCTTCTTAATTGGCGGTCGGGGTTCCTGCTCAGGTCAGGCTGTGAGTTGGGGAGAGTCTGGCAAGGGCGGCACAGGTCACCCATGGGCAGAGGGGATACAAAGCAGGAGCTCTGCTGCACGGATGCCAGGCAGGAGGTAGGCATTGTTAACAGCAGAGGTTGGCCGGTGAAATGCCTCCTGGGCAGGCTGAAGGCTATAGTAGTTTTAATTTCAGTCTCCCAAATTGTTTTCCTCCCTGCAGAGCTCCCACCTCAGGTGCGGAGGACCCCGTTTCCGGGAGCAGGAGCCCCCCCATGCCTGGGGAGAAGCGCGGCCATCTCTGAAGGGGCTGCAGGCTGGGTCCCTTGTCCCGTGGAAAGCAGCTGCCACAGCAGGAAGGGCAGGCACGGGTCCTCAGGAGGACAGGCAGGGAAATCTCCATTATTATGTGGTCCCTTTGGTGGGCAGTGAGAGCCGAGATGTAGTGAGGTGGTGTCTCACGGGGAAGAGAGATAAAGGCAAAGGACTCCCGACACGTGTACTGACTGGCTTCGTTGGCCTGCCCCTCACAAAACAGCCCTAATTAGGGACTTAGCTGTTTGCCAAGCGCAGTGGGGAGTCCTTGGGCCATGGAGCTGGGATGGGGCGGCAGGGTCTGGGTGCTGACTCCAGTGAGCGGGGACCAGAACTGCTCTGCTCGCCTCCCGCTGCGGCCAGGGGAAGGCAGTTGCAGTGCTTGGGTGCAACACACCTTGGTAAAAAGACATGGTGCCTGGTATTGCTTCAGAGAGAGTTGTAGATCAAATGATCATCACGCTGCCAAAAAATTAGGTAGGGATGTAGTCCTGGGCAGAGATGATAGCGCTTTGGTGCTGCGAGCCCAGTTTGCAAATATGATGAGGGGACTGGGAAACGCAGTGTGCCAGTACGGGGCTGCTGTGGTCACTGAGCTGGTGTTTGTGCCGAGAGCCGTGGCTGGTGGCTGGCGTGCAGCTGAGCTGGAGCTGGTGCTTATTTGTGATCTGCTTGTTTCCGTTTGACCTTCTCCTGTTACTGCCTTTTACCGTAAAACAAGTCTTCATGCCCGGTGGTGTTTATCCCCGGAAGTGTTTCTGGAACGTCATCTCCCTGCCTCCAGCCTGGCTTTTGCAAGGTGCAGCCCTCACACTGGCTTCACTCCTGTGCTTATCTGAGCCACGGGCCCCCAAAAATGGGACTTCTGGGGATGCTTCTCTGGAAGCAGCAGTAGGACAGTGTTGACAGGACTGCAGCGTGCTCTCCAGATCCACCACATGTTGTTCTTTGTACTTGAGGATGTGGAAGCCTTTGGTGTCTTTGGAGGGCATCTGCCCCCTGAGCTTTCCACGTGGGCACATCCTTAACAGGGGACTGTCCCCAACCTGGCTGAGCAGGGACTTACTTTACCAATTCTGCATTCAGGTTATCTGCTGTCCCTCAAGCCAGCAAGGTTTTACACTGACCCTTGCTGCAGCCTATGCCCCTGGCACAGCTCTTATGCCACGGCACCTCCCACCACGGTGGTCTCATTTTGCTGGGATTTAATGGAATTAGCTGGCAAGTCTTTATTCAGGGTTGAGGGAGGCTGTTATGTCAGCAAGCCCAGATAGAGAGATGCAGCACACAGACCTGGGGAGCCTGAGGGGAGCCCACAGCAATGCTCTGCCCCAAAGTAGCACAAGCAGAAGAGTCCTCATCACCCTCTGTAACTCCCTGAAAGGAGGGTGCAGAGAGCTGTGGATGAGTCTCTTGAACCAAGGAACAAGCGCCAGGACAAGAGGGAATGGCCTCAAGCTGCACCAGGGCAGGGTCAGACTGGCTCTTAGGAAGCATTTCTTCCCAGAAGGGGTTGTTGGGCGTTGGAATGGGCTGCCCAGGGCAGGGGGGGAGTCCCCATCCCTGGAGGGGTTTGAAGAGTCGGGTTGACCCAGCGCTGAGGGATCTGGTGGAGTTGGGAACGGTCAGTGTGTGGTTAATGGCTGGACTGGAGGAGCTTCAAGGGCTTTTCCAACTGAGATGATTCTGTGATTCTGAGCAAAATGACAACCACATGCATGTTTTTTAGGGGAATGTGTGATTTCCTAAAATTGAGTTTCCTAGCCCTTTCTCTTTTAATTTAACATTTTTTCCCTGGCCCCCATAGCCTGAGTGTCTTCTCTCCCATCCAAGTTTCCTGACCCCTTGAGTCCTTTGAAAGCTTTTGTGGCTTCACAGCAGTGAAGCTGTCAGACAGGTAAAATACGGGTTGAGCCCATCTGCAGACCTCGCTGGGGAGCTCTGGCTCTGCTTTGTAACCCCATCTGTGATGTGCTTACAGACCACTCTGTTCAAATCAGAGCCAGATAGTTTCCTTCTGCTGCTCCATCTGTGACCCCCTGGGGCGGAGAGGAGGCAGGGAGGGGGGGATGCTCCTCTTCTCCAAAGCAAGTGGTGGCAGTGTGTCCAAGACTTCCTGGGATCAGCCTTCACGGGTGCTGGGAGATGGGCAGATGTTCCCCCCACCTCCCAGCATCTGCTCTGCCTCCGAAATCCTTGCTGCGCAGTGGCTCAGTGGTGTCTTGAAAAACCCCTGCTCCCTTTCAGCATGTGAAAACCTCCAAATCATATGAATTCCCTCTTAATTTACACCCCGAATGGCTACACTGGGAGGGAAAATCCTGCAGATTAAAGGACAGTGTCACAACACACCAAGTGAACAAGAATGCAGCAGGCAGGTGTGGCAGAGGCTGCCTGGTTTTGGGACCTGATGATATTCCAGAAACATCAGGGAGCAGCTCTGAATTAATGCTGCCAGGATGAGAAATGCCCTTCTCATATTAAACAAGATGCTGCTGCTTTGCATGACCAGTGAGTCCCCTCCTTGTCCTGATGTCCCTGACCCTGCTCCAGCTCTTCCCGTGGGCTCTCCCATCCCTACAGCAATCGGGGAAATAGGCTCAACTTTGTGAGGACTTTGAACATCTCCACATATTTTTGGGGTCTCTAAACTGGATGCGGAGAGCCTGGTGCTTTTCGGTGGTGAAAGCAAAAGCAGCTCATCCAATTGTGCATTAATAAATAAAGTTTTGAGATGTTTGAAGTGCTACATATCATCTATTTTCCTTGGCCAAATTTATTTGGTTGAAGGCGGCAGCAGGGTGGCTCTGGCAGCAGGACTGGTCAGTAGGTGGCTGCGGGCTCCTTTTCTGCCTCTTAAATCACAATTACAGCTTTTCTGCATCTCCAGGTGCTTTACAGAAGAGGCCAAGATGATGGTCCTTGCCTGCAGTTGTGGAAAGGAAGGGTGCTTTGAGTTGCTGTTTCTTGGGGTAGGAGAGCTCCTTGAGCAGGGGGGCTCTGCCCGTGGAGGGCAGCATGGAGAGCCCCATGCTCTGCACTTTCCTCCCACCACATTTGCTGGGCTTGGGAGGAAAAGGTGTCCTGAGCCATAATGCAGTGCTCCTCTAACCCGGGCTTGGAAATCACCACGAAGGAGATGCTGAAAACCCCTGGGGGCCAGGCTGTTAGTGAGAGGGAAAGATGCTGGAGATGAAATATTGACAAGCTTGGAAGGGAGGAGGGGACCAGTGGAGCTGCCTGGGGAGAAGCTGGGCTCAGCTTTCACAGAAATGGTTGAGGATGGGGATGGGATGATCCTGTGCTGGTGATGGGGCTTAGGCAGGGTGCTTGAGAAGGGGACAGGTCTCTGTCTTCCCCACGATCTCCTGCAGGGTTTGGACTTCTCCATCCATCTCCCCATCCCCAAGCCTCTGGCACAGCCCCGACAGTCCCAGGAGCCGCTGCCGAATCCCAGCAGCTCGGGGTGGGTGCCAGTGCCCCTGGCCTGACCCAGCCAGACAGGGAGGAGAGGCTTTAAAAATACATTCCCCGTGCAAAATCAGGACAGAAATAGTCCTGCCAGGCCTCTGAGGTTTTGTTTGACTGCGGGGGCGCAGCCCAGGCTGTCAGCAAGCAGAGGTGTTAGCAGATGGCTCCCTCCTTTCTGATAGAGAAATAAATAGCATTGAGCCAGCCACCCTGTCCTTCCCCAACACCAACATCTGCATTTTTCTGTCCCCCAGCTCCAGCCAAAGGGGGTCATATGTTTGCTAAGCTCCAGCTTAGTTTTTTCCTAGTGAACCAAGTGTTTGCAGGCTCTGAAGCCTTCACGGGGCTGCCAGCTGCCCAAAGCAGCCCCAGCGGGAAATTTATTTTTAAGCAGAGGGTGCTGGACCATTCCTGGGGGTTACAGGGCCACATATGCTGGAAGGGGCAGTTGTGCCTTTCTTCCCAGCTGGTGTGGGTGACTTCCTCTCTCTCTCATGTTTCTTGGCATGAGGTTTCTTGTGCAAGACGTGAGCTTCCTGCTAGGTCATGCAGTGGTTTGGTTTTCAAGCCCTATCTGAAGCTGTACCCTATGGGGGTCTTCAGAAGGTGCTCCTCAGATGGGTGAGCTGCAGAGGAGGTTTGTCCCCAGCGCCAGGTTTGTACTTCTGTTGGGGCTCAGCCTGCTTTTGGGAGAAAACATCTGACTTTCTAATGCCACCATTGGGGCAGAGGCTGTCTACAAAGTGGCAGGCTGGAAGTGCCTCCCGTGCCAAATCTGACTCTGCCTGGGGAACATGAAATCAGGCTTAGGAGAAGGTGTGTCAGGTATAGGCAGGCGGTTTGCAGTGCCGCCACCAGTTCCCATGTTGGTGGTTTGCGGGCACTGGCTGGAGGCCAGCCCAGCCCTTTATGTGCGAGAGCTGCTGGGAGCGGTGGGTTATTTTTAGTCCTGCGAGCACTTGTTCCATGCCCCCTGAAACCATCTGCTGCCTCCAGTGGGGCTGGTTGGTTGGCTTTGAGTCAACAAAGCAAATCCCCCTCCACGTTTTCAATCTTTTGGACACAAACTGGGATGCTCTTCATGCTCATCTGCTCCCCGTGTCCTCTCCCCAGCCTCCCATGAGTGTTTTGGGTGAGAAGTTTTGGGCTGGATCTGATCCTTCCCTCAGCTTCGTGCTTCAATCCAGGCAGAGCACTGGGGTGCTGGGAGGGGACTCGCTCCAACATGACCCAGGGATACTCCCAAGGGTGCCCAAGCCCCTTTGTGAGAGGGAACCAGATGCTCACCAATCTTAAGATGAAAACTGGAGCTTAATTATCTTGAGTTACTGATTAGCAGCGGATGTGGTGGCTCAGCTGAGTGAAAGCAAAGATGCTGAGAAATGTACTTGGTGAGGACCAGCTCAGCTGATCTGCTTGTAAATGTGAGTCCCAACACGAAGGTAAGGGTTGAAGAGCAAAATGAGGCAGCATGGGGCTGGTGAATGTGTGCTCCCCATGTACAGAGTGGCTTTCAAGGCTTCCCAGGGCTGGGCCTGCAAAACCCCCCTGCTCAAATCCTGCTCTCCCAGAGCCACGCGGTACCACTGGCAGGGACATGGGTTTTTGTCACCAGGGCAAGTGGCCCAGCAGGGACAGCCGTGAGTCTGAGGTGGCTGAGGGATGTTGGCCATGAGAGAGTGGGACAAAATCAGGTTTGGGGTTAGCTGCAAGCGACTGTCTCCTTCCCAGCATCGTTCCCGGGTGGTGAGTACCTGGTTTGTCATCATGCAGCACGTCTGTCCGGCTGGGCTTTACCTGCTTTAATCTCACAGTGCAAGATTCGTACCTCTGGGCGGGTACGTGGCAGAGGCAGGGCTCAAAGCACACTTGGCAAATGAGCACCAGATTTTCAGCTCTTGGGTTTATTTTGTAAGGGAGTGCAAACCGCGAAGCTTGTTTCCAATAAAACAGAACAAACAACCCCACTGAAAAAGAGGGGAAAACAGACTGTTTTTATCTTGGGCTTGTTGAGAGAGCTAATTATTTCACGGAGTAGGGGGTCACAGCATTTGGGAGAAGCCCAGGGAAAGATATTGGGATGTTTGTTCTTTGAGCCCAGAGCTTTGCTGGTGCTTGGGTTTAGCTACATGTGGCTTGTTTGTTGCCAGCCCTGCTGTGAGTGTCACTTTGCAATTATCTGTGATCTTTGGGGTTTAATGAGACCTCTAAGCTTTTAGATTAATAACTGGCTGTTTTCTGCTCTTTGCTAGGAAGCCCTGAATGTTATCCACTGAAAAAAAACCTGCTGGTCCAGCTGTAGCCAGGATGGGCTGGTGGTGACTACTCTGCGCGCGTAGTCAAATAGTTTCATTGTTCATCCAGCACCATCAAGGGGTGTCGTGGGCTTGGGGGAATGCAGTTCCCCCATTTGCTGAACAGCAGTGAGCTACAGCTGTGCTGAGTGGGTCTGGCAGCCCCTCCAACAGCACCCAGTGGGTGCCACTGGAAGGGTTCACAAACCAACATGTTTCCAGTTCCCATCCTATATAAGAGTCTCCATCAAGGGCTTCCTTCTTGGGTGAGACTGCAAACGGGGGGTACAGTCCAGGCGCTGGATGAGGAGCATTCATCTTCATGAAGCTGATGGCCTGGGGCTGCTCCGGCTGTGTCTGGAGGAACCCAGCAAGCCCAGAAGGACACGGCATGTGAGTCCACCTTGGTGGGATCTCCCCAAAAATGAAACTCGAGACTTGCTGTCCCAAACTCTCCATATATTCCCAGCGCACACATACCAGAGGTCGAATGGCAGAGGGCCGGGACGGCGAGGCTTGCAAAAAATGCCGACAGGCTCCGTCATGATGCCTGGGAACCAGGTCCATCAGCGCTGGCATTGCTTTGACCTCCTGTGCCATGCCAGCCTGCAGTGCTGAGTGTTCTCAGGCTCCACAGTCCTCCCTGCCTTCATCTCCCCCTGGGGCTTGCTGCATGACGAGCCCAAAAAGTCCCAGAAAATTGAGGAGAAAATGGCCAGAGACTAAACAATTATGCAGAGGGGATGGTGATGTGAAATGTAAAACTTTTCTTGCAGAGAAAGCTCAGGGCTTTCTGCTGGTGAACCATCACCATGGCAAATGTACAGACTCTGCAGTGGTGACAGGAGGAGAAAGAGGAGGTGGTGTCCACCAAGTTATTTTCTGGAGCTGTGAGCCAGTTGTTTTTTGGAGCTCTTGGCCCAGACTGCAGCTCTAAGAAGTGCAACGGAAGAAAGTCCAGTAATTTTTCCGAAATTTTTGTAACAATTCAGGGCCAGCACTGTTTTTCTGATGAAATACACGAGCAGCTTGGGTTTTTTGCAGCTAACTCTCAGTAAGCTGAACACGGGTAGACATTTGCTGGGACTCTCCAGGACATCAATCCCAGGGCAGTCAAAGTGGGATGCCTGAAAAAGCCTTCCCTCCAATCACTTCCTCACCACTGCTCTCTGGATGTTCCCTGTGAAGAGGCAAATTAAGGATCCTTAAAGTTACATTTTTTAACAGGCAATCAGTGCTCCTCTCAGCAGGGAAGGGCATTCATCAAGAGTTCCGCGGGTGGTAGTGCTGAAGTAAACACCACGTGGGATGGTGCCTCCTTCCAGCAGAAGATATCTTCGCACGCAGAAGTCAGTGCACACGCATGCTGCAAGGATGAATTTTGGATGCAGAAGCTGGGGAGACACGGGAAGATGGAGATCACACCCTGCTCCATGTCTGGGCAGCACCTAAAGGCCAAGTGGGATTTTGGAGGTACCACATGGCTCTAGTGGGATGTTCCTGCATTCCTGCAGCTCCCGATGCCATTTTTCCCACGGGAATGGGAGTCCCCGGGACATACGAGACAGGAGTGCTTGGAGGCAGCTCAGCCTTGGTATAGCCAGGTTTTGAAGCTCATTTATTCAGCAGATTATAGCCTTCACAAATGGATGCTGCTAACTATGGAGACGTGACTGCTCCAGAGCTCGGTTATTTACAGCTCAGTGCAGCTGACTTACGCCGCCTCCATCAGCAGGGCTGAGGGGGGAAGGAAAACCTTCTGGAATGAGAGCCAGGAGATAGAAAAATCCCTCCCTGCTTTTTTCCCCCTGTTGTTACAAATCCTGAGCCCATCCCAGCCTGATGCATCAATAAATGTGGATATGGGGGAAATGGGGAAGCAGAAAGGAAATATCTGTGGGTTTAGGTGAGGACCATGTGGTGTGTTCTTCTCACATTGACCTTAAAATGCACATTTAAAGCTAAAGCAAATTCTCCCCAGCCAGATGAAAACAAAGGAGCTTTTCGACCTCACTGTGCCCAGCTCTGTCCTCACTGCATTTATACAATGGGCTCAGTTGAGCCTTGTTTCTCTTGGATGCTCTTTGCCTCTGATGTATAAAACAAAAGAGCCCTTCATGATGTTAAAAATTAAATGTCCTCATGAACTGTCTCAGTCGTTGGCTGATGGGGCTGGTTTCCCCAGTCCCCTGGGGAAGAGGATTTGCAGACAGAACCCACGTGTGGGTGTGGGAGATGCAGTGGGAGAGATGTCTTCGAGGACCACAGTCTCTGCATTGCTCCTTGGAGATACCAAGCCTTCACCACTGCAGAAGACAAGTCCTTGTGGGGAAGGCAGAGCTCCTGGAGAACACTACAAAGAGCTGCCATGGAGGGGGGGAAGAAAGGTGGTGACGTGCCTGCAAAGGACCTTGAGAGCTCAGGCAAGAGGCAGGAACAAAGTGCAAGCGTAGGAGTCACGCTCAGGAATCACGAAGCCTGTGTGCTGGCTCCCTCCTGGCTGCCCACACCTGTACTCAGCCCACAGCTGTGTCCAACCTAGCAGTGTCTTTTGAGCTGCTTTGATTGACAAGTGCTTAAAGCTCCCTGGGTTTTTGTTTTCACTTGGTTTGGGTTGTTTTTTTCTTCTTCTTATAATAGTAGGGCTCATTTTCATGCTGACTACCAGATATACGTGGCTTGCAGCTACTCAAGCAGGCATTGCAGCCAGTTTGAGGTTCTTGTTTGCTTCATCCCCATGGTCAGTTTAGTGTTTCTTCTCCCTGGACCCAAGGTGGAGCTGCCTGTTAAAAGTGTTTTCCTCTAGGTGCGTTCTGCAGGAGCAGCTGCGTGGTCATCAGGAAGTGTTTGGGCATCTCCAAGGGTAGTTGTTTCTGTGGTACAAGTGATGACTTGTCTCTAGGCTCATCCGTGCTAATTGGGAGCAGGGAGAAGCTAAGCCAGGCGAAGGGCAGCCTCGCCATGCTCCGTTAATTTCTGCTTCTCTTTCTTCTTGTGCTGTATCGCTCTTGAGTTTCTTAAAGCGGCTTTGTTTTCCTCAATTTCTCTCCGCACTTTGCCTGTCTCACGCATTTCTGCCTGGCTCCGTTTCCTCCTTTGCTCCTCAGTTCCCTCAGCCACTTGTCAGGCTGCTTTTTAATCTGTTCACCTCCCCTGCTCTCCTTTCTCCCCTTAGGCAGCTCTTTCCTGTTCCGCACTCGACGCGTTTGCCGACGGCGTTTTCTCTGCAAGCTGTTTGTCGGGCCGCATGACGGGTGGAATGTTCCCAGGGCACTTGTCCTTTGCGGTCCAGTGCACAGTTTCGCTAGGGGTAAGCCCTTGGGGTGGCACCTGAACCTCCCTTGGATACTGGTGCTCGCTCAGTCATGTTAGTTGTTCACCTGATTTGTCCAGATTTGAAGGGATGGGAAGGGGAGAAAAGCCTCCCAGCCGTCTATCACCTTTGAGCCTGCCAGGACTGTGATTTGCAGTCCAGCTCTCATGTAAAATTACTGCACCTTCCTTCGTTCTCCTCTGTCTTTGCCTCCTTCTCTTCCTCCTCCTCCTCCTCACGCAGTGCTTTGCTTCAACATCGCAAACCTTCTCATTTCAGAGCAGGACTCATCTCTGGCTGAGGTCATGTTGCGCAGGTGCTGTAGGGTGCAACGCTGGCTGGTATCAGTTGGAGAGAGCTTTAGATCATGCTAAACTCATTCCTGCAACAGTGAGGGCTTAACACTCCTTAACTCCCTTCCCTTGGCTTGGTAACTCATGTTGTCTAATCTCAAGCTGGACCGAAGCGGCTGCCATGGTGTGAGGCAGCGAGGGAAGCCCCACAGCCATCCGGAAACCTCGCCCGAGGGTCCAGGAGCCCCTCACCACCGACATCTCCCAGTGGGTCCTCAGTTCCCACATGTTGCCATGGGATACTGGTACCTAAGAGCTCTGAGGATTTTGGGGGCTGCTGAGGGACTGCTCAAGGAGGGCATTCCCCGGGCGGGAGCTGATGGGAATATTCTATGGCTTTCACATGCAGACCACTAAATAAGTAGCTAAATTCTGTTTTAAAAAACAAGATACAAATAAAAATAAACCCCCACTCTTTTGCACAGAGTTATTCACGCATAGCAAAAAATAGAGCTGGTATGTGATGCCTGCAATGTACTCCAGGAGCTGCAAAGGCATTAGCTGGCACTTTGGGACCAAGGGCAAGGTATTATTTATAGCCAGGCTCAGTATATCATTCCTCGGAAGGTTTTTTTTCTTCGAGTGTGTTCCCTCTTCCCTTGTAGCATTACTGTCCTTTTTCCTTTCCACTTGCTAGCAGCATTGTGCACAAAGTTGTGGGGCAGTAAGCGGCACCTCTTCCTTCTCTGGTCCCAAAGCAGAAGGCACCATGTAGCAGGGACACGTGCCTGGAGGTGAATTAAATCAGTGCTGTACAGCCAGGGATGAATTTCACTGCACTCATCCCTGCACTCCATCAGGGATGGATAGTTGTTTCCAAGTGTGGCTCCATGCAGATAATTTTTAAAGGGTCCTTTGCTTGGCAGCAGCCAGGATCTGGCTGAGAGCCATGGGGTTATTTCCCAGCTTCCCCCACACCCTTACTCTTTCTGTAAACCAAAACACTGGGAATTTAAAGTCCAGAGACATGTGTCATGATCAGCAGAGAATAAATCTGGGTCCTTACTTATTTATGACTTTCCTGGCGTCAGGCACTTGAGAGGGTAACGGAGGAAGATGCTGCAGGGTCAGAGGGATGTGAAGAGGGAAATAAAACCTTGAGAAGGAGGTTTTGAAGAAGGTGTTTGGGAGAGGGGTTGCTTTGATCTCCAGCTGGTTGCTTTGATCTCCAGCTTTGCTTTGGCAGATGCCCTCTGTGTGAAAAGCTGCGGGGGGGGCAGCGTGGTGGGGCAAGGGGCTGTCACTGGGTCATGAGCCACCACAGCAGAGCCTAACCCTGCTGGCCCCTCGCCTGTCTTCCAGCCCATCACTTCATCACAGCGACGGCATGCCAGGAGGCAGACTACGGCTGGATGATCCGGCACCACTGCCTGAAGCAGTTCCAGCTCAGCATGGAGGGCATCGGGCAGCGGCTCTGGTGTGACTGGGAGGAGACCGTGGGGTAAGTGAGGTCCCTCTGCTCACCCCTTCCTTCCTGGTGTCCTGGGACCGCCTGCACCCAGCTTTGATTTTGGGGCGTAAGGAGTTCAGCGATTGGTTTTATCTCATGGAGGGGGACACAAACGTACCATTTCACTCTGCCTTGCTGCTGATGCTGCCCTGGCTGCATCCCTGCTGGGTCCTGCTAAAGGGGCTTCCCCATGCTGGTCACTTGTGGAGAGGCCACGAGGCGGGCTTGGAAGGGAGAGCAGTGGACGTTGTATACCTGGACTTCAGTGAGGCTTTTGACACCATCTCCCATAAGATCCTCACAGACAAGCTGATGAAGCATGGGCTGGATGAGTAGACAGTGAGGTGGTTGAAAAGTGGCTCAACAGCTGGGCCCAGAGGGTGTGTTCACTGCACAAAGACTAGCTGGAGGTGTCTTATCCCACGCAGTGGGTTACAACGCGAGTGGATCTTTTGAATTCCCTGTGCAGGTGGAAGAGCCGGTCTCTGCTCGGCAGAGCCGCAGGGTGGGCTGCATCACCACGATGACTCAGAGGAACTATTGTGCTGGTGACTTTATTAACTGATCACTTTAGTGAGTGAATGGAGACAATCTGTCAACAATCAACTGAAAACATCTGAATAAAGGCACTTTGGCGATGAGACTTTTCCTAATAACCCATCAATGATCAACCGATCACAATTCAACTCCTACAAAGCTTATAGACATGAATATATATATATATATATATATATATATACAGACACAAGAGAGGAAAGAGGAAGAGGAGGGGATAGGAAAAGGAGAAATCACAACCCTTGGATCCCACATTGTCACAGAGTAGCCACCTTGGTCTGTAGGTGGATTGACAACGACACACGTGGGGGTCTTTATATAGTCTTTCTTATGCATGTGCAGTAGGTTGTTCCAGAAGGTTCTTATTTTCTCTGGTTTGTACCTGTGCAGAGAGGCAAGTTCTGTCTCTGGGAAACAGGAGGGAGGGTAAAAGAAACAGCCCCACCTCTGCAGAGCTCGCTCCGCTTCTCCCTCACAGGGCATCCCACTCGAGTTGAGACATGCTCTTTATGAACAGTTTCTTGTTTATAAACAGTTTGTGACAGGAGGCCAGCAACTAATGGTGTACCCCAAGGGTCAGTGCTGGGTCCGGTCCTGCTTAGCCTCTTCATTAATGTGATGGGGCAGAACGTACCCTCAGCAAGTTGTAGGTGACACCACAACTGGGAGGTGACACACCAGAGGGTCATGCTGCCATCCAGAGGGATCTCACCAGGCTGGAGAAATGGGCCAGTGGGAACCTTACGAAGTTCAATAAGGGGATGTGCAAGTCCTGCACCTGGGGAGGAACAAGCCTAGGGACCAGGACATGCTGGGGGCCTTCTAGCTGAAAAGCAGCTCAGCAGAAAAGACCCTGAGTGTCCTGTTGCACACCAAGTTGAACGTGCAGCCCCACAATGGCACGTTTCTGGCTTATTAGGAGGAGTGTTTCCAGCAGGCTGGGGAAAACGATCCTTCCGCTCTACTCAGCACTGGTGAGGCCACCCCTGGAGTGCTGGGTCCAGTTCTGGGCTCCCCAGTGCAAGAGAGATGTGGGCCTACTGCAAAGAGTCCAGTGAAAGACCATGAAGATGAGGAAAGGACTGGAGCATGTCTGCTGTGAAGAAAGGCTGAGAGGGCTGGTGCTGTTCAGCCTGGAGAAGGCTCAGGGGGATCTTATTAAAGTATTGAAATACCTGCAGGGAGGGTGCAAAGAAGATGGAGCCAGGCTTTTCTCCCACTGACAGGACCAGAGGCAATGGTCACAAACTGAAGCACAGGCAGGACCCTCTGAACAACAGGAAACACTTTTTCACTATGAGGGCAACTGAGCAGGTTGCCTAGGGAGGTTGTGGAGTCTCCATCCTTGGAGATATTCAAAAACCATCTGGTTATGAGCAACCAGCTTTAGGTGGCCCTGCTTGAGCAGGGGTGTTTGGACAAGATGAGGTGGACCTCCAGAGGTCCTCTCCAACCTCAGCCATTCTGTGAGTAAATGGGCTTTCAAGGAGCCCAGCCTAAGCAGTGTTTGGAAATCAGGATGGTGTTTTTGCTCAGTACAGTTGTGTACCTATGAAGAAACCACATGCCCCAGTGGTGGAGCTTCAACAGGAGAAGATCATGGGTGTCTGCTACATGCTGGGTATCAATGTGTTAATAAGGTAGTAAGATTGGGATCCTTGTCACAGCTCCATTACCTCTTCTGGTGACTCACTGCTTGATGGACATATTTTCCATGAGATTTTTCTTTTTTCTCAGCAGGTTGTCCACACTAGCCCAAAATGCCCTAATTCAGCTTGAAAACCCCATAACCCACTGAGATGCTTGCAGACCCTCTCAGAGGAAATCCCAGGCTATCCCACCAGGCTGGCTCGCTCGCTGCTTCCAAAACTTGCATGTTGTTTTTGTCTTAGCTACTAGAGGGAGTGGCTGGCATGGTATGGCATGGCAGTCTTCTGCTAAGCCTCCTGTTTGTAATCAGTGTCAGGTAATTAGCAGTGATTGATGACTTCGGAAAAGCAGAGATGTAGTCTGCTTTCCTGGTGGAGTGCTTGGCAGCATCCTTGGGGGGATAATGAGAGTGATAAGGGAACCCTACTTAATGCATCAACATCAGGGAGAGTAAGGATGTTGCATTTGGGGAACATGCTGCTTTTTTTTTTAATTGCAAACCACCTGAATGGTGCTTTCTTTAGATTAAGCTCTCTCCTATTTATAGTCAGCAGAGCTGAATTTTTTGGTACCGCCATGGTGTAAATCATTCTGGTGAGATTGTTGTGATTGAGTTGCAAAGACCAGTCAGGGATGTCATGTGTTGGCATGAGAGCCTGAAAAGAGAAGTTAAAAACCCACTCTCCACTCTGAGCTGCCTCTCTGCATTGTACAGTGGTGTTGTGCTGTGGCCTTTCTCCGGGAAAATGGAGAGACGGACAAAACTGAGCCCTTGTGACACAAGGCGGTATTGAGGTCAGTTGGAAATGGCGAGCAGATGTTGCTGTATGACTGTTTTGCACAAAAATTAAGAGGTTTTGTTAGATTTTGTTCATACCCCTTTCCTCTGTACCAGATTAAGATCTCTATATACGTGTGTATGTAAACAGACATATATATATACACCTAGCTTTTGGAAAGCACAGCTTGGGTTTTCCTTCCCCTCTATTGGTGGCAAAATGGAGGGGAAGAAAAGAGCGTGGAAAGACTGTGGGAGGTTTTTTGGTTCTGAGAAACCTCATCTGGTCCTCAAAAATGTTTCGGGCTGCTGCTGTTGCTCCAGCCCCCTGGCCGTCTTAGGAGTCTCCGCAGGACCTGTCCCTCTCTGTCAACACCTTTGGAGGCAGCATGCAGATGTGGTCCAGCTGTGGAGAGTGGCAGGAGAAGGGGATAACCACCTCCCTGGTGTCTTCTGTCTGCTGGGGGTGAGCTCCCATCCCTGGGGCCATCCCAGCAGAGCTGTTCCCAACGCGGGCTGTCCCCATGCAGGGGCTGTGTGTCCCAGGGGCAGGGCTTTGCTTTTAGGCCTGGTTCAGTGCTATCTGCAAGCTGGATGAGATGCAATCCATCTCCTCCTCCAGACCTTCAGTGAAGCCACTGCACAGGAAGCAGAGGTGTACTAAAAGAGTGTATTGTTTATCTCCGATGTCCTGTTTTTCTTCTAAATAGCTTCTACTAAACTTGTTATCCTTGAGGCACTTGGAGGAAACATTGATAAACTTGCAGCATTTAATTTGATTGCATGAGTCCATTTGCTCCGTGTGAACACAAGGCTTGGGGTTATTTAAGAGATGACATTCCTCTGGACCTGCTGGGCTCTCAGGACACTGGGAAAATCAGGTAGAAATAGTTCAGCTACTGCTGTAAATAAGCTGCTCTGCAAGGACGGGGGTTTGGGTGGCCACCTTGCTCGACACCACTGCTCCCTGGGTGTGCATGGAACTCACCATCCCCTTTTAGGAGAGAAAGTACTGTTAAGAGGTGTCCCAGCAGGAGTGGGCAGGAGGTGGCACAGGCTGGCTGGTTGCCCCTCCATCTTTAGGGGGAAGGACTTGACTTCCACCAGGTGTGAGATGAGGAAATGGAAAGAAAACACCTGACTAGAGCCCGTTTCCTCTCCATATCTTCCTCCAAACCAAGGAATCTTGATGCTTGAGACCTGTCTGAAATGAGAAGGAGAAATGTTTGAAGGTTTTGCTTCTGACAGGACCTGTACCGTCAGCAGCATCAGGTTTGGAGCTGTGATTTCTTGTATGCAGCATTTAGCGGGGAAGTGCCCGTTAGGCCCATCATTTACTGCTCAATTGAGAATGACACGACGGGAATATGTGGATAAATTAATTGTCTCAGCAGAGTTTGTAACTGTGGTTTATTGGTCCTATTTTTAGGCTGCTGATTATCCTCCCACCTTACCCTCAGAGGTTTTAACGGAGCTTTTGCATTGCTGGTGCCGCTGTGTTCGATGTAACGGAGGGGCTCTCTGGACCAGGAGTGTTTGCTGAGGTTGGGCTTGGCCCATGTGAACAAGCACCTCAGCCGTGCTTATTCAGGCAGAGTTGATGTTTTTTTGATACGCAAAATCATGTACCAAGGGAGCATGAGTGCGCCGTTACATGCTTCAGGAATGGGAATTCATGAATGGGATGACAGGTGGTTTTTAATAAAATAATGAGTTCCATAGGTTAGCCATGAATGCTGTCTCCAGGGAAGGGAGGAGGACTGCTTCTGAGAGGTGTTTTCCCTTGGGTCATCTGGTTTCTTTCCCTCTGTTCTTCCACAAAGGACGAGTGATTTGGCACAGCCTCGGGTGCTGTTGGGCAGCATGTGCTGGTGCCTGCCAGGTCAGCTGCCTGGAGCTGCTCACCTACCCGCTGGAGCTGGTTTCTCCAACCTCTCCATAGCATTGTCCTGTGGATCCCTGGCCTGAGAGCGATTTAGACTGAGCGCCCTGGTGTTTTGTTTTCCAGGGCTTGTGGCTGCCCTGTTATTTAAAAGCCAGACGATTATTTAGCTGGAGCTGCGTCATGGGCTCCTCCGCTTTGTGGTGGTGGCCGAGCTGCTTTGACAGGGAGCTCAGCTGTGCATGACTAATTATCCCGAAGATCAGCTTGGCTATTTTGATTCCAGGTCCAGATTCATCAGGGCGGCGATGGAGCCAGGGGATTAGCTGTGGTCTCCCTCGGGGCAGCTATTTTGGGGACGTGGAGCACTGCTGGGCAGAGCTAGGGCTGCTGAGGAGTCAGGCTGCCAGCTGCTCATCCATGAATGCAGCAGCAGGAGCTGATGACTTGTAGATATTTTTCCTGCATGGTTTTGGCTCGCCAGGGGACAGCTTTGCACGATGTTTTTTGCGTGGCGTTGGTGCACTGGGCAGCAACGAGCAGGACGGGGCGGGAAGGGATGCTCCCTGTGCTGAGGGTGCCACAGCTGCGGGTGTCACTCCAAGCGTCTTCATCCCAAATATATCCGCCCCGTGGCATGCCTAAAAATCTCCGGGGAATGCTTTCCCCTCTCTGTGGCCATGCTGCGGGGAAGGAGCTCACCAGTGGGAGTGTGCCGGTCCGACAGCTGCAGCCAGGTCCTGAAATGAGGGATGCTGCTGCCAGCTCTCGGCACACCTGGTGCCCTGTCCTGCTCCTGCCCCCGCTGCAGGGCTGCTCTCACAGCTGTGAATACACTGACTGTGGGTCTGCAGGTTATTTACCCATTATCTTACAGAAAACAGCTTGATCCATTTTCTTACTAACTCATTATCTACTTACTTATCTTCAGGTTGCCAGGTCCCTTCTGGATACCCCTTTAGCATGTCTCCAAGCTCGCCCTGCAACCTTGTAGACGAAGAAATCAAATTTTTCTTTTAATTTACAAAGCAAAAGGAAAGCCTTGTATTTTTTTTTTTTTATTCCTTCTGAAAGCAAGGGATTTGGGGTAGATGACAGGAAAAATAGTAATACTTGCAGCAAAAGGGAAAGCTGGCAATCCTGCGCACCCCAGCCGGTAACTGTAGTGTAACACCATCCGCACCCAGGCGCTGGTGAGGAATAAATGGCAGATCAAATTCCAGTCTCAGTTGCAGGGGTAGAAAAACCAAAGGCATTGCTTAGGATTTACAGGGGTGTAAGCATTCGGATTCCGTCAAACCATAAATCAGTCCTCAATTGCTTCCCACCAGCGGCCCAGCCCCATCCCCGTCCTGCCCGCAGGCGTTCCTCCCCAAGTGGTCCCCACGCTGCTCGGCCTCCTGCTGCAGCATCCTTTAAAGCCAAACTGTTTCCATGGCGATGAGAAAACAGTTTTTGTTGCAGTTCACATCAGGTAGGGAAATAAATATTTAGAACTAAGCAAAGCTGTACTTTTCAGGGCAGGCTGCCTGTCTCCCTGCCTGCAGCCTGTGGTGATGGGATGGCTTGAAAAAGCCTGCCCTGTTCCAGTTGCTATATTCTATCAGCACAATAATCACCATTTTTAACATTTTTTTTTTAGTACTTAAAGCTAGTCTTTTAAGACATTAAGATGCTGGTATACAAGGTAAACCAAGGGAGAGAAGGGATGGAAGAGAAGTGGAGTGGGTGCAGGCTGTTTCTTCTTCCCCTGTCCCCCTATATCTGGTGGTGTTTGGGTACACACTGAGCATCTTGGTGAGCTAAGGACACTGTCCAGCCACAGGCATTGCTTCTTCCCTCCATCTCAAAGCACAGGCGAGTCCCTGAGAGCTGCCATTCCCAGGGAGCCCTCGCTGCCAGTGATTTTTGGCACCAGGAAAGATCCCAGAGAAGACTAAAGCCAGCTGGGAAAAGGGAGCATGACTTGGGAATGCCTCAGGGAGTCACCAGGCTCTCCTCGGTTATGAAAAGCAGGACTAGCCTGAGCGCTCTGACCAGGATTTTTTATGCACATATAGCTGGACCTTTCAATAAGCAAGGAGAGATTTCATATACCTTGCCATGGTGCAGAGGCGCCCGCTGGAAAGGCTTTTGTCACGTCCTCTAATTCCAGATATCATCTTAACTGACTCCTCCGTTGCCAGTCAGGTTTTGCAGCCTGCCTTTTGGCTGTTACCAGTAGCACATGGCACTTCGCTTTGGGCTGCACTGGCTTACGAATAGCCTCTGGCAAACAGCATTAAAACCACCAGCTCCTTGCTCCTTCCGTCACCTCTTTCTCCCAGGCAGGTTGGGAAGCTGGGGACAACCATCCTTAGATGTCTCATCCTTAGATCCCCTGGCCCCTGGCTGCTCTGCAAAACCTTGGGGCAGTGCCACGGTGTAGCTCCATGGCCCGGAGGCTTGCTTACCTCTTTATTTACCTAAACCAGACAGCCATCCTGGAGCTTGTTGGAAGCCCAGCCAGGGATCTGCCCAGGGGTTACCTGCACTCTGCCCTCCCCTCCCCCTTTTAGTAATGGCTGTAAGACCCCGCTCAGCAGTTCTTAGAGGGCAGAGAGCCCCTGGTTTGTGGGGCGAGGGAGGAGAGGATGCAGGGCATGGGTATTTCTCTGCACACCCCCACCTCAGGTCTGATTCAGAGCCGGTAGCATTCACATCTCTTAGGTTTTCTCAGGTCTTCCTGAAAGCCAGAAGTTTGTCTCTACCTTCTGTCCAAAGAGCTTTTTAACTCTGCAACTGAGGATTACACCTGTCTGGACACCAGAAATAATGTGACCATTCCTGCAGCTTTGGGAGCTCGAGCTGGCTGTGCCAGGCTGACTGTGGCAGGAGGACCTTGGTCTCTAAGGCTGGGCTGTGGGGTTGGAGGTGGGTGGCAAAGGGAGAGCAGAGCTCTGGGCAGGAAAATAACTGCCCCCCCTCCGAGATGTTGCACCACCAGCATGGGCTGAATTCCCTGGTGGGATCATGCTGGTGTGGTGCCAACATAATAATGTGTCTCTGCTTGCGGGAAAGAGAGAGAGAAAGAGAACCAGATGCTGCTTTGGAGATGCAACGGGATGAACATTCACTGCGTCTGTGACAGGGAAGAGCGTGTTCAGCCTCGGGCATCAACACTGCTGTTCTCGATCCCTCTGACAAGGCATCGCAAGCAGCAGCCTGGGTCTGACTGGTCTGGTTTATCCATACCCCAGCAAAAGGATCAGTCCCTTTGGTATCCCTCTGCAGTAGCTGGTGGTGCACAGGCAGTGAAAAGGTCCTCGGTGCCATGTGTCTTGGTGATCTGTGTGTGAGGACAGAAGGATGTAGTCTTACAGGAGGTGCTTTCCCAACACTGTGAGATTCAGCAGCTCAGGACCCGTGTGGCTGGCAGGGATTGACTCGGCCGGTGGCCGGCAGCTCATGTCTATGGATAGCCAAGGGTATTTATGAGACAAAGTACAAGAAATGAAAGTATTTGGCCACAGAGTTTGACTTTGCTTTTAGTTGGCTGGTCATAAGCAAAGAAAATGATCTCTCAAAGAGCAAGCCAGACTTGCTTTCCCTTGTCCAAGAGCTCAGCAGCCCTCGTTGCCACCTCTACACTTTTAGCTGTTGCTGATGTTTTCCCTCCAGGCTCCTCCTACTTGCTTCCCACTGGGCTTTGGGGGGTGTATAGCCTCAACAGGCAGCTGTGCCCACCCCGGTCCTGCCAAGGACGCGATCTCACCCAGAGCAGAGTGGCTTTAACGAAGACAGGGGACACGAAAATAAAAGGGACAGAGACTTAGGCGATCTTAAGCCACAGCTGCAGACCTCCTATCAAGATGGAAGGAGCTCCTTCCACACCTGGCCAGACCGCCACAGCCCTACAGCCACCTCCTTGCCCCCCTCAGCTGCTCACGAGGCTGTAGCGGCTCGGCTCCTCTCCTGGGGTCCATCCTCTCCCCAGCTGGTGCGCACGGAGCCGTCTGAGCTCTGAAATACAGATGCTGCCTAAGTGCAAAGTGTAATTACAATTTATCCTTCCATTTGCTGACACCATTTTGCTTTGGTTACTTGCACATCTTCACGTATAATGATAGGAGCAGCTATTTATCAGCACAAAAGTGCGGTGTGAGCTGGGGAAGGGCTAAGCCAGCTGCTGTACAGCCCTTCAGTTTTAAAAATAGCTTTTACTCACTGCTGTTAACTCTTTCCCTCTGGTTCCTGAAGCTGCTTCAGCTCCTGAGATCTCCTTAGGATTCTGATGAACGGGAAATGGTAATTTTGCACATTGGGATGCTGAGCAGAAGCTGCTTGTAGTAGCTCCAGGCGCTCAGTTAATCAAATCACCGGACTCCGCAGGGGCTCCCTGCGGCGCTGCCGTGTGCCAATGGGCACAGCAAGGCAACCGCCTCCAGCCCGAAAGCCCAGATGATGAGATGCAGAGGCGCTGCGTTGAGTAGCTGTGAAGCTGCTTATAAAAGATTTCTTCCCTCAGGAGGGTTTTTAATTGAATAGTTGGGGTTTTGGTTAGCTTTACTTCTCTAGGATTAGACGTAATCGGGATGGGGAAAAAAAAATCTAGATACATATTTTTATAGGCCTAGCCAGTTTTAAAGCAGGTAGGATTCAAAATCCGTAGCAATACCTTTCCTTCCAGAGGACAGCTGGTTGGGGCAGCACAGGGGCTGTCCTCTTCCTGCAGTGCCTCTTGCTCAGGGCTGCTGCTTGTTTTAGAAATATTTGAAAAAAATTAAAAAAACAGCTCAAATAATGGACTTGCTGGCCATTTGAGAGGTGGGCTGGGTTGTGGTCCTGCAGATCTGTAAAGCAGGGTACTGCAGAGAGCTGAACTTCAAAAGCACGTTGTTGGTTCATATGCAAAATCCCCCCCCATTTTTAGGCAATTAAAAGGAGAATTTTAAGTAGATTGAATGTACTTATTTCTGTCTCCTTTTGGCTGAACCTGCACAAACTAAAGGAGGGTGCCCGGAAGGCTGGCAGCCAGGTGAGCTGCTCTCTGGCTCAGGATGGGTTTCCTGAAGATCTTCGCGTAAAGGTGCCAGAGGCACACGTGGGTCTGAGCAGTATTTTCTAATAGCACCAGTCTGGCTGTGAAATCCTGCAAAAGTTAACAGAAACCAAAAACCCCTTGCTTCTAGTTATTTCTGTTTTCGTTTCTGTAAATGAAAACTCCTTGTGCTTTTGACTGTGGGTGAGCACTTACAAGTGTGATCAAAGTGGCAAAACCTGATGGGACTTAAAAAACCCCACCCATATATTGCTATACCTGTCTACCTACAGACTCCAAAAATACTTGAAAAAGTCAGTAACAAGCTCAAATACAATCTCAAATACCCACATCTATAATAGAAAGTATATAGTATTTTATATTATTTGGGGTGGGGGGAGGTGGCATGCTTGTGTCCGGGTGCTGGTCCCTGGTGCCACCCCAGTGCCCGTGTCTGTGTTGCAGCACCTACGGGGAGCTGACAAACTGCACGGCGCTGATCGCCGAGAAGCTCGACTGCTACTGGCCTAACCGACTGGTGGATGAGTTCTTCGTGGCCGTGCACAAGCAGTACTTCAGGAACTGCTCTCCCTCTGGCCGGGCGCTGCACGACCCCCCCAACAGCGTCCTCTGCCCCTTCATCCTGCTGCCCGTCCTCGTCACCCTGCTGATGACCGCGCTGGTGGTGTGGAGGAGCAAACGCAGCGAGGGCATCGTGTAGGGACGCCCTGCCACCGGCACAGGGGAGGGACAGGGGGGAGCCCACCCTGCAACGTGCCTGTTTTTTTTTTAAGAAGACCCTGGCAGAGGCACATCATGGAGGGTACCAAGCCCCAGAGGCAAAGGCAGTAACGCCACCGCTCTTCCCTCACGGGTACCCTCCGCAGCGCACCTGTGCCGCTTGCCCGTCGGTTTCCAGATAAATACATGATTTAAGACACGGTTGTTTGGCGATATGGGATGCCAGCGGCCTGTCACGGGCTGCCCCGGCGGCGGGGAGCTCTCTCAGGGTACTGGGGAGCACAGCTCACCCTGAGCACCAGCACCGCCACAGCTCTGCTCAGCCTTTCCCAGTTGCTTCCCTCCCAGCACCCTCCAGCATCACGTGCCAAAAGAAGATAATTTTTAAAGAAAAAACAAACACCTACCCACCCACACCACCCCCCCCCAAAAAAAAAAAAAACCAAAAA
>NW_020799107.1:9103152-9192323 GCF_003259725.1 Athene cunicularia | reverse complement strand
GCAGCACAGGGGCTGTCCTCTTCCCCCCCCCCCAAAAAAAAAAAAAACCAAACAAAAAAGGGGGTGGGAGCGTTGAAATCCTGCCAGCTCTTCAGTGTCAGCACAGCATCGGGAGGTGCCGGTGGGTCTCGGTGCGACCCTGGGCAACGAAACCACCACAGCTTCCTCTTTTTGTCCTTTTTTTTTTTTTGTTGTTTTTTTTGTTTTTTCCTCCACACCTGGAAAAGCTTCTCCCCTGGCCCCAAGGGTGGATTTTTTGCCTAGGAGATGGGGAGCAATCGGTGAAGGTCAGCAGTGGGGACTGGTGGCGGCACTGCTGGTGGCCTTGGCAGTGCCCCGGGGCTAACAAGGAACGGGAATAAGGTGCTTTTCCTACCTAAATAAATAAATACATAAATAAACCAGGTGCCTGTCTCTGGTGTGAATCCTCCATGAAGGCTGCAGCCCAAGTGGATTGAGGGGCTGCCCCGGATGCCGCCCTTACTGCCCTGAAGGAGCCTCTCTGTTCCTGGAGACCCCCCAGTAGTGTTGACCATGGGCACCCTCCAGGGTGGCACTAGGGGTCCCAGGGGTGGGCAGGGTGGTGGTCAGCACCCTTGGTGGCGCTGCATCAGGACCACTCCAGAGCCCCTTCAGTGCCTTGCTGGCTCAGGAAGGGGTCCCCTGGAGGGACCCAGTTCCCCCTGGCTCTCACGTTTCCCCAAAACCTCCAAAATTGCACATGCCAGGCAGTGGAACAATGAGCCAGCCATTCCCCAGGCCCACCCTGGGCTGGCTGGTCCCAACTCCTGTTCCAGGACACCACAGCATTTTTGTTCTCTGCCATCTGATATTTGGGGCTTTTTTTCAGGGGCAGTCGAACAATCAAGAAAAAAAAAACCTGGCATTATTTGATAGGGAGTGCCCAAGGCTCCAAGACCATGATGCCTGAAGCCAGGAAGAGCTGAAGAGGCTTTCTGGAAGATGGTTACCGGCCTAGAATAAAAATAAATTTAAAAAAAATTAGGAAAAAAGCAGCAGGTTATTGCAAAAGCTGCACGAATTCACAAAAGTCAATTCCTGCACAAGCTGACGAGCCTCTGTCCACTGACAGGCCGCAGGGGAAGGTGACACTTTGGGGACCTATAGGAGACTTTGCCTTCTGCCATCACAGGGGGTTCACGGGGGTGCAGGATGGAGACAAGCTCCCCATGAGATTTCTGTAGGAGTATTTTGGCCATGTGTGGTGAACCGTGCCCCCTGTGGCACCCCAGCTTAGTGCTTCGGTGAGACGTGGAAATCGAGGGTGGCTGAAAGGATTAGATAAGTTACATCTGTACAAATATATATGTCAAAATACATATAAACATAAATAAACATATAAAAAACCCCAGCTCCTTATGTTCAGGAAAAAATAATTCAGTTTATTTTTCCCTATGTATTCTGGATGGGAAGAAACAGATGCTCAGGCCTTCTTGTACTGTATTTAATAGTATCCAAACTTTAATATTCTGCTCACCTCCTCTAGGTAGGCAAAAACATGGTGAAGGGATTATGCAGCAGGACTGTATGGGGATGACTGTATCTCCGACTCTGAGCTCACAGAGGCTGCTGGTAACCCAAGCCTGCTGCATGCCCCAATGCTACTTTTCCTGGCTCTCCGTAGCAGCACTCTGCATTTGCTCCGCCCTGGGTGCAGCTGCAGTGGCTTCCAGGCAAGCATGGGGAGCCAGGCATGGGTGACAGCCCAAGAAACAGGGACTACTACTCTTTTTGCTGAAGGTGATGACAGTACCAGGGTGCCAGTACAGCAAGGAGCACTCATCTTTGTTACAGCAAGCTGGTTCAGCAGTTTTAGCTCAAAAATAGAAGAACCTCTCTGATTCAATAAGCAAAAACTGGATGTATTTTCCAACCTTTCTGTTTCTGTGTTTTATTCCTTACCTTCCCTGACATTAGCATTTTGGCAGCAAAGATCTCTCACTGTGGCTGCAGGTTTAAAATAATATGCTGATCTGTGATTCATTTTAAATAGACACAGTGAAGATGAAGCTCATGATCAGGCTCTCCTCCTGCATGCCAATCCCCGTGTTTCATTTCCCTCCTTTCCTACACCTCCAGTAACATCCACAGGAGCCTGTGAAGCTGTAAGAGAAAAGGCATAGGGAAAACTTTGCAAGGATGCACCGTGCTTAAAATTTGCAACCCAGCTCTGCCACGCTAATGATGGAGACAATTCTGATTTCCTTCAGTGTCTGCAGAGAAACAGTTGGGAAGATTAAAGCATAATCGGGGAGGGGGATAAAAAAAACCAACAGTCAATGCCCAAGCGTTACACATACACTTGCTCCGTATGAAACCACACGAACATTTATTTCTATGATTCATCTATTTATAAAAGCTTGAATCAGTTCCATGGCACCTCCTCTGCGTGATCCCACAAGTGAAATGCATTTCGGTCTGTGAGGCTACGCCGAGGCCCCGGCTCGGCAGCCCCAGGCAGCGCCGGGGTCAGCGGGCGAGCAGCGGGGAGCTCTGGCACACGGCAGGCAGCACGCTTCTCTGAAGTGATTCCTGAGGTACATGCTACTCTCTTCTGAAGGATCTCTGCTTACAGATAACTGGGTGTTTGATATAAAGCTACTTACAGAAAAGGCAATTACAGCATCATATCCTTTCAAATTACCAAAAAAGCCAGGCGCACACGAGTGTTTAAAAGAAGGTGCGGTGCATTATTATTCTCAGCTGCGTTATTAGTCATTCCCTTTCAGTGCTGAAGTTACACAATTAGGTGTTCTCCAGGTAACAGTGCTTGAATTTACTTTCATCAGATCAAACAGCATCTGATGCTTCCTCACCACATCCAGATTGGAAAGCCAAAGGCAGATTTCTTTAAAAAAAATAAAATCTCCCTTTCATTGAATTTTCACAGAAATATAATATATATATATATATTGTTTTACTAATACTACACATTTACTTAAGTTACGGATTAGCTTGTATTTCTTTCAACTACTTCACACAATGAATAGAAAAAAAAAATACTGTAGCCCAAACAGGAGCTGAAAATAACAATGTAAAAATTCCAAATGTTGTGTGACAAAAACGTACTTACGTTAAATATCATCAAGAATGTCAATACCAGAAGTAGAATTTCATTTAGCACTTGCATTCTCGCAAGCCTTAGCTGAATGACTCTTGGAAAAAAGCTTGTATTGTTTCTGCTCATCAAAGGCAACAGTATTGTGATTTGGTTCACAGGAGACCATTTTATTGCCAACTTGAAGCGTTCCAAAAACACGCCATCTTTTCTGTCTGGGTTTTTTGTTTTCCTTCCCCCCTCCTAACTAAGCAAGAGTTAAAAAAAAGTGTAATTACAATTTCAATAGTGATTTCTTTTAACTTCTCAAGCATATCTCATCAACAGGATATACAGTACAGTTCAGAAGAGTAAACATTTTTAAAAGTAAGCAAACAACTTTTTCAACCAACATACACAATTTCTTGCTGTATTTATGCTGAACTCTCCTTTTAACATGGACAAGTTATGAAGTTAGTTTTCTTCTTCAGTACAACATGGACACAGGACTAGTACAATCCGGGCTGGTTTTGTTGTTGTTGAAGTTAAGGACAACTCTAGTGTGGAAGCCATGGTCCTGCCATCCATCTCCCTTCATCATCTCGCATAGCGCTTAATGTAATCTTCAACTTTATTCCGAAAGTCCTCCTAGAGGAAAGCACAGCCAGAATTACCCCAAGCATGTCAGAGAGGGACTCACGTAGGACTACAGTGGTGGTGGATTCCCACGTTAGCACCAGCAGGGCCAAATTTCCACCGAGCTCAAGGCCCGCCGCTCTCCCAGCACACGTTTGTGATGTGGTGCATGAGAAATGAGGCAACCGTTTGAGTCCTTGCAGACGTCCATGCTCCACTGGGGATCTCCTCTGGGGACTGAACTGAACAAAGAGTTTGCCATCGCCAGCTACCAGCATGGGTGCAAACAGATTGCATCTGCCGAGAGGCTGGGTCCCAGCTAGCAGCACAGCAAAGATCTGGCCACAGTTTTAGAGAAGGAAGAGAGGCTGTCCCTACAGGGTAGAACAAGCAAGACCACCGCAGGAACGGCTACAAAAGCAGAGCACCCAAGGCCAACTCCATCCCAAATACTCATTCTGGTCTCCCCCTAGTACCTGCATAATATCACCGCTAGCAGGTAACTAAGCACAATAATCAATCACTACTTGTGGGGTTTTTTGTCATTTATTATAGCCTAGAGAATTAAAAATTCATCATCCAAGTCACTCATTTATTAAACTGGTTCAAAGGGACATGCTTACACCTGTAGCTCTCCACAGAAAAGCCATGGGACTATTATATAATCCCTGCATCTCTGGAAAAGCACACACTTCTGGTAGTTTATAAAGCACAGAGATGCTGAGCAAGAGAAATTCTGACATACTTTTCTCATAGGATACTTGTCCAAGCCAGGATGTCAGTCAGATGCTACATTCCCGTCCTGTTACTCTGAGTCTGAACCTTGCCTCATGTGCTTACAGTCTGTAATTAAATATGTTCAATACAAACACACCAAGTGGCCCGTGCTCCAGATTCAAGTGGGGGGGTTCAGAGCAAAGTGCTTCTTGCTTGATTTCCAGCTCTCAGTTTTGCATGCTGGCTAGAATATGAAAAGCCAACATGTACAACAGATGAAGAGGTTTTGAATGCGGTGCAGTCCTGGCGCAGTGGAGCTGCCTGGAGAGCAGGGGCCAAGGAAGCACGGAAATCCTCTACCCACCATGCCAAGGCTCTGCTTTTACTAGGAAGGGCACAAAGTCTTGTTAGCATGACCTGAGGGATCACAGCAAGGCATAGTCTTGCTTTAAACAACGTAACTTAGTAGCTCCAGGTTTGCTGCTACATAAAATGATGCCCTTCGAACGCACACCAAGTGTTCTGGTACAGTTCATTCAGCAAAGAGCTAAATAAAACCAAGTTTACAGACACAGCAGCAGCTCGAGAGTTTAATGCCCCCTGTAAACAATGATTGTTCATTGTTCAAGGACTTTAATGTCGGGTCTTTTTTACTTTTTTATTAACAGTAGATAAAAGGTGAGCACCACGATATTCACCATGACTTTGTACTAATATTGCTAATAAGTCCTGAAGAGCAGCAAGTAGTTGCTTTTAACTGTGAAGCTTGTTTTAAAACTGGGAGTAGAGCTGTCTTCCCTTGCAGGAGCATGCAGTAACCCATTCTGAAATCTGAAATATATCATCAAATACTTAAAATGGAAACAGAAATTGTCAAAGCTAAAAAGTCTGTCCTCTCAGCTAAAGTTGCCTATTTTTATCTTGTCTACAGCAGCTCTGCACTCCCCTTTTTAAAGAAATTTGGATTTCCCCCATGTCTTGATTAGCATTTAGCTATACACTGCCACTATTTTTTTGCTAGGGATTACACCAGAAAAGCAGCAGTAATATAGGCTTTTTGCTACAGCTAGCCTTGGAAGGCATCAGTATTTCCTTGGCCCCAACACAAGCTTCAAACGCTTCCCGATCAGCTCCCTTTGGATTTGGTTTTCTGACAGAAAGGATAAACGTTATCTATCTCATGGTTGAAGTCCCAAATCAAAGGATCAAAGAACTATAATCCATCAGAAATTTCGTCCATGATTTTGTTTTCCATCTGATAAACTGCATCACAGAGATATCCATGAACTATATGCAAAGTGCTCTGAATCTCAAGCTTAGAACACAGTTTTAAGGCCAAAACGATATATCATAGCTGTGGAAACAAAAACATAAATGCACTTTAGGGAAAAAACACTCGCACAGATCTGTGGTTTGGAAGATATAAAACAAGACTGGCTGCCTGCACTTCTTAGGAGAAAGGAGAAGCTATTTTGGCACAATATGGCATCTGCTAAAGGCAGTATTCTGTGTAGTGACTTTTAAATCTGCTGCAAGCACACCCGTTTCCATGCTCATAGAACCATACAAGTGCTAAGAAACTCATGCTACAGAGCTAATGCTGTCTTCATGCTAAATAATATTTCAGATACTGGTCAACTTCAATCCTTCGACAACAGTTACAGTAGGCAAGTATCACATTAAAGTGTTTTTGAGTAACTACTTATAAGCAACACGTCTGGTTAGAGAGGTTCCCAGATCTCAGGCTGCCTCAGGCAAGGAAAATCTCTAGGTACCTTGAGTCTTTCAAATATCACAAGCAAAGGAAAAGTGACCTTGCAAATTCGTTTTCAGTGCTGATACATTGTGGACTGTGTTGATGCAAACTAGAACAATTACTCATAATGGCAAATGATGCTGGAAACCTCTCATTTAGTGGTTTATTATGGTTGTTTTCAGTATTATGGACTGATGGCTCACAGCAGCCTGTCAGCCTGTTCTTGGGCAGTCACAGCATCAGAGCATGTTGATCACAACACTGTTGCTGCTAAATGAAGCCTTTTGGACTCATCATGTTACTGGGATATAAAGCTAAGTAAAAGAAGGTAAAAAGACCCACCTTGGCAATACCATTAATCTTTTAGAATAACCAAAACAGCGACACCTGCTAGTAGTTTTTTGCTTCTTTTGCAACCATCCAGGGTCACTAACACTCTTAGTTGCAATGGCCAATTTAGTGGAAAGCAAATTAATTAACCAAGGGCTTGACTATATGTTATTTTCTACTATTGTGTTTCTCAGAGATGGGTCACTAAAAGAAATTGGGCATAAAGCTAAGAAATACCACTGGAAATGCAACAGGGCCAACTACATCTCTGCTGTATCTACAATATCTAAGAGCAGTGCAGTACAGACAGCTCAGAGCATCCTCCATGTTTTCACCTGTAACTTTACAAGGTTTTCAAATAGAAAGATGGCCTCTCAGCAGTGACTTAACAGAAGCAGGACCTCAGGGCAGAAGGAAGGCTCCAGAAATCCATGTTGTCACTTAGGCTGACTCGCCAGATGAAGGAACTGACAGTGTTGGCAAGAATATATTAACACGGTACTTGCTGCATGTGAACCTGGTTGCTGAACAGGAGGTTCTCATCCCATAGCTGTAATACTTCATCTTCACATGCCATATGGCTTAACAGCTCCTGATTAACAGGGGGCACTTCTCTATGTGCACATCTGCTTATGTGCAGTACTGAATAATCAGAAGTAAAAAAATTTAATCAGAGCAGCACATCTTCTGCATTATAAAGAGGCGCACACCAAACCCTGCCTGGAATGCTAAGGGAAAGAAGAGGGACTCGTTTCACAGTGAGTGGAGCTGGAGACACGCCGTTCACCGCACACGTGGATGCTGTGTGTGGAAGCACCCATTGCCGTGCGGTATGTATGCACCCTGCTACTCTCTGAAACACAGCCGTGCATTTTACCCTCTCAACTTCCCATCAAGGACAGGTGCTACGTGCCAGCACTTCCAGAAACATGGGCTAGAAGGCAGGTTGTGCAAAACACCTACTTTTTTTAAAAAAACCCAAAGCCTACCCACTTGAGTAGAGCTTCTTTTCCTGATTCTGTGAGTGACTCTGAGGAACTGTATGCAGCCCTGAGACAGTGTGAGTGCCCTGAGCCCCAGCCATCCTTTGCCACCAAGACAGACACTGATAAGAAAAAGCATAGCATGTCCCATGGTCTTGATGCTGAGAGGGAGAAGAGTCAGGTGTTTTGCTGCTGGAAATCCCCCACCATGAAAGCAGTTCGTGGCAACGACCATTTATCCTGCCACAAGGCTCATCCAGCTGATGGTGGTGGCTTTGCGTCGTGGGGCTCCTGCCACATCCCAGTGCTAGCTGGGTCAGAGGCACAGCTGCCTGCCTCTATGCTGAACCAGTTTCCCATATCATCAGAATTGTTGGGCCAAAGACTCATGAAGGCGGAGAGGGTTGACTGTTATTATGATGTTTTACTATAAAAGCATTGATATTATAATGCATTAAACTTCAGAAACAACTCAGCCAGCCGTTAAGCCCTGATATGCCACCAGTGAGTGCTCGAAATACCACCCGGAGGAGCTTTTCAAAGGGGAAATCCAATTTCAAACTACCATCATTTTCCCTTCATCAGTCTCACTGCACAGTATTTCTTTCACAGATTTCAAGACAGAAGACAGATCTAGTAAGAGACTGGCAAAACTGCCCTTGGGTTCTCTGGAGGTGTGCTGGGTGGTGGGGAGGAACGAGGCTTGGGTTGGGTTTCTATTTGGAAGCAGTATCTGCCACTTTATTGCGCTTAGGATACAAGGCTTGTGCTTGGTGTTAAGCCAGGAGACAGGCCTCCTCTGTGCACAACGGAATGACGTGATTCAGGGACCTAAATTAGGCCCTGGCCTTATAGGCAGTACGGGAGATAGAAGCTCAGACATTGCCAGTATCCCCTTAGCACAATGGCCATCCTGTCACACAGCACTGTAATGGGATGGACAGCACAAGTATCATATTAGACAGTTCTAGAAATGCCTTCCCCGTATCTTTTAAAGGAAAACATGGGTATATGATGATCAGATGGGAATAGGAAACTAATAAAAATGTAAACAAAACAAAATAGTGGAACTCTAAGCATACTCTAAAAGAGCACAGCAGGTCCTCTCCCAGCTCCAGCTGGACGCTAAGAGGTACAGATGAGCCCAGATGCAGGTCCATGGGGCCCTGCCCCTCACGGCACCCCTACAGCTCCCAGGCACTGGGCTGCAGCATGTCCCCCCTGCCCCACCTCCATGTCCCTGCCCTATCCCAGCCTTTACCCTGGATAAGCGAGACCTCGGTGGAAGTCCAGCTCTGAAGGTGCTCAGTTCTCACACTCATGTATGAGATGAAGCCATCTAAACCCATTTTGGAACAGATCCAAAGGAGCTTTGCCCTGAGCTGCAGGGAGGTGGGAAGGAGAGGAGAGCAACACATGAGTAGCCCCGTGGGAAGTATCTGTTGCCTGGGTAATGCTGGACAAATCACCACTTCATTTGATGAGAATCACAAGGAGACAATCAATCAAAAGTAAATTCAAAATCCGTAAGTGGGTGAAGAGTATGAAATACAAGCCATGACATATTTCACAATACCATTAACTGAAAACTGGGTTACAGCACAGACCATAAAGTTAAAACATATCCCACTGAACTTCTGGATGCATTTTTGTACTTAAAAGTTTTGTTTATACAAAGAAGTTTAACAAATAACCTTAAAGCAGATAAATATATATATATTTTTAGGAAGAACTCTGGCCAAAGACATCAATTTCAAATAATTTAACTGATGTCATGATTTTAAATTGTACTGTATGTTCTTACCAGACAGCACATGTGCAATGATTTGCATTAAGAAAATATTAAAAAGCAAATTGTTATCTAATTAGCTTTAGATGAAAAAAAATACTGGCTGATGTAATACTAAAACAATTCACTGATGAGCTGCTCATCTTAAAAACATGTCACACTGAAATGAGATTTAAAAAATATGGCAGACTATACAAAGTTGTTACTGCAAGATATTTTACATTGAAGTCATAAACAACCCCAGTACCTGGCCAGAGTGGTAATTTATAACAAATTATGCATCTCTAAGGAGCACTTGGGGAAGAATATATAGACAATTATGGAAACAAAAGGAAAACAGCTACCCCAAAAACCCAGAAGAGAATCATGGTCCTCAATTTGTAAAAGCATATTGAAGCATGTATTCAAGAAACTTTTCAAAAACTGGGATTTGACCTGATTTGGCACCTCTAAGAGAGAAGACTATTTTTTCAACAATTTATACTGCACTGAGTTGTAATGATTAACTGCTTGTCTACTATTAAGCTTTTTTAATTTGATACAGATGATCTGCTCAGTTATCCAAAACAAACACTGTACTTCTCTGTGACAGCTACTAGAAAAGTTTGTAAAAGTTGTGTCCTGGTTCAGCTAGGATAGGGTTGTTTCCCCAGCAGTGGGGAAGGGGCTCTAAACGGGTTATTCGAAACCATGCTGACATCAGGTCCATGCACCAAGCGCGGGAAGGGTTTCGTGTGTGGCTTTTGTTCAGGAAAGCACGCGCGGTGGGCTGGCTGTGTCCCTGGCGGTATCTCTCTGTATATCTTTTGTCTTGTTTACTGTTATTACTGTTTATTGTTGTTGTTCAGTTTACTATTCGTTACACTGTTGTATTAAACCTTTCCTTATTTCAACCCCAGGGTTTGTATCTCACTCCCTGCCCCGACCGGTCCAAAGGTGGGGGAGGGACAATGGTGGTGTGGCCTCGGTCCCAGCAGGGCCTAAACCACCACAAATTGTAATGCAAACTTCAAAAAAAAAAAAAAAAAAAAGATTCCTGAGATAATTTAAAACGAATGTATGCATAAGAATTACACAAAAAAACCCAAAGCAAGCAGATTTAGCTCATTATCCTTAATATACCCACTACCGGTAGCACTTCACACACTGCAGTATTTGGGCAAAGATGTTCTTCCTACTCACAGTATTGACCTCAGTTTCTGCCCTCAAGTACCTTGGAGACCAGAGACTATTCTCCCCTCTTTGGGGGCTTGTGTTGACAAGGTTGAAGGCCACACTGGCCAGTCCCTGCAGGAAAATGCAGTGTACCACATCTGTCTCTCCATCATGACTACAACCACTCAGACACTGTGACAAACCCTTCCTGATCCATCTTCACATCGCTTAGATTTATAATTCTGTAAAATTCAAATGGAGCCAGAAAAAGATCACAAAAATGCTCAGTTGCTCCTGCCCTCCCCTCCTTTGTGTTAAAACAATGAAATAATAAGAATGTACTATTGTAACAGAATACTAGTTTATCACCAAGGTTAAATTCCAAGCAATTTGTCAGGAAAAAAACCCTGTGGTTTTACTTAAAGTGCAGTTTAGTAAAGGGATCTTGTGAGCACCAGGAACATGATATTACTCAGCTCCAGCCAAAGCTTTAGGAGGAGGATATAATAAGTAGGTAGATTTACCCACTAGCCTTGTGGATTATATTTAAAGTGACCTTTTCTTTCTTTTCCATCTTGCAGGAAATAATGAGTATTCATGCCCATCAACCCCCACACACCCTCTCCCATTTAAAAAGGAGCTGAATGAAACCTTTGAGTAATAAAAAAATCTCAAGTATGAGGTGTTTTTCCAATTCATGTTCCTGACTTGCTATCATTTCCCTGTCATTCTTTTTTTTTAGCTCAGCCTCTACACCATCTGAAGAATTTTCTACACCATCTGAAGAATTTTCCAAGCTCTGTAATTAAATTTTAGTTCTATGAGGAAAGAGAAGAGTAGGGAGTGAAAAACCTATCCATAGGTGTCTCCCACATGCCCCTGTGCCTAGCAGGTACAATCAAAACTACATTAATTTTCACGGCTCATGTTCTCTACTACAGATTTTGACTTGACGACATCAAGCAATTCTGATTTTGCAAAATGATGAGAAAATGCTTTAGTAGATCTCTCTGGTAGCTTAAGTCCTAAGGGAAAAAAATGGTGGAATTTTGACTATGGGGAAAAAAAAAAATCAAAAAACCCAAACCTGCTGGTTTTATTGCAACTATTTGGAAAAAAAGAGCATTGTGGGGAAGAAGAAAAACACTAAGTTTTGGACTTTTTTTTTTTTTTATAAATATCTGTACATATAGGTAGGTTATAGAATTGATGTGAAAATTAGTGACCTGCCTGCCAGGACACTGCTCTAGGGAGAAGCTGAAGATGTGTTGCAAAGATATAGCGAAGTATGAGCATGCTGAACATGAAGCAGCACATCCATTTTGTTGGAGATTCTCAGATCTTAAGTAGGAACCATTTCCCTCATGCTTACGCAAACTTTCTGTTGTTTGGCAACGAAGGAAAGATAAAGGGAAAAAAAGCACTCTCTGAAGTTACTGGGAGAGGAAAGGACTGTGGATTAGGAGGCAGGGTGTGAAAGCTGCTGGCATAGCCAGGGATAACTGCATCTAAATCCCACCTGTGCAACGGAGAGGGAACGGAGCCAGCTGAAGAGGGCAAAGCAGCTTCCCAAATAAAATTGTTCCCTAAATCAAATACGATGCAGGTCTTGACACACTTGCCAAATCTGCCCTTTGGCTTATGGAGCAGCTTGGCTGGAGACAGGTGGTGGAGACTTTGAGTTCTTTGGTCATATGGTCGCGGTGCCAAACGACTCAGGATTTGCCCTGACTGTGACTGATTTGATTATTACCATTTACAATTTCACCCAGGTTGCTGAAAACAAAGACTACCTCCTGTGAGTTAAACCAGGGAACATGGAGGTTGCTTGGTCACTCAGTGCCTCATGTCAGGCACTTGTTTCCCTGTTCCTCCAACATTCCTGGGGTCAGCCCAAGGCTGGCACCAGGCACACTGGCTGTCTTGTCAATCCAGTTATTGGAAAGGGTTATAGAGAGAGCCCTTCAAGAAAATTACCTGAATCATCCCAATTACACTGATGTTAACCTCCCCAGTCCTGCAAATGCACTTCCACCCATGAGGATGCCACTCATTCCCAAGAGAGGTTATGTCCTCAGGATCCAAGATCTTAATGGATAAATTGCAAGCGTAGAGGAAATGGGAGCTGCCTGGGTCTGGCAAGAGGGTTTTTGCAAGTCATGCTCTACTCAAGTCAAACAATGTTCAAATAAACCTGACCAGGCATGTGAGGCACATGGGGAACTCAGCTCAAAGAGGTCAGGACTCCTTGTTTGCATTCAACAACCCTGCTGTATGTTCCACTTTAAAGCTATGCATTTTTCTAAAGAATGAAAAGCAAAAGCTTTCCATTTAAGCCACTTAATTGCCTAAAGCATGTAATACAAGAACTTTAAAACACCTGCATTTCTTCCACACTTGTATCATTACCTCAGCAAGTTAAACCATCTGCAAAAGCTTAAACAACTTTGCTGAACCTGAAAGAGGCTCCATCCCTAATCAAAGTGTTATGAAAGATGGATAATGGTTTCTATAAATACTTCTAGCATTAGAAAAGTAATGTTTTTCCTATTTACATCTGTTAGCACAATTAGCAGCTGTGCTGTTGTTCATTTGGACATGCCATTTAATGTACTTTATGCTCCCTGGGAAAAGGCTTCAAAGGCTGTAACATGGACAACGGAACATAAAACGGGGAGGCAATCCAAGAAAAACCCCAGTGCAGTTCTCCAAATGCAGGAATACTGCAGAAAAACAAGTATGTATTCTACTGTGGCTGCCACAATTTCAGTAAGCACCAAAGTGGCTGGGTGTGCAGAGGAAGTCAAGGATTTACTGCAATAAATACGGGGATAAATAAATGCAATGACTCACAGGGAGAATTCTTATGAAAAGATGTTTTGGGGCTGACATGGTACTGTTGTTCTTAATAAGACAGTTAAGCTGTAATCAAAGAATAATAAAAACCCCACAATAAAAATTAAACAGCTTCCAAAAAAAACCCCACATCAAGTTTGAAAGACTTGTGGGGCTAAATTCTTTTCCAGAGTGGTAAAACTTGAAAAGCTAAGGTTAGCTACTAACGCAGCAGATCAAGTTCTTCCCTCGAGAAGCTCCTCCTGCTGCTTACCAACTCCTAAACCGTTAATGTGGCATCCACAGGCACTGGTACTGGCTGGAGACCCATGGTCTGAAACAAAGCGCTTGAAGAGGATTTCAGGACAATGACAATGCTGGGGCTCTAGCTCTGACACACAAACACTGACTGTCTGTTACTGCCCTGATAAAGTCTTCAGGTGTCACAGCGACACACGCACATCCCCATCGGCAGCATGAAATCAAATCCGTGCATGGAGCAGCTGGCGTCTGAGCGGTGGCAGCATACATCAGGAAAGCGAGACTGCAAGTTCTGGATCAGTTACAAGTACTTTGGGATTCCTTACAGATACGGGAAAAAAAGTTTGCTTACACGAGAGATGACAGGCTTGTATGGCCAAAGGTGAATATATACTTCAATTCCTCAGATACACTTTGTGGGTGCATTTAATTAGAACAATTCTTCAGCATTTCATAACCCCTGTTGGAATAAATCAGGAAATAGATACCTGATTCAGTATCCAGGAATAAATGTGAGTTTATTTTACTTGAAGGTGGCTAAAAAAAACCCTCACACTTTAATCACGTCACAGTTTTGTACTGTTAAAAATAAAAAGCAGTGTTCTTGAAAATGTTCAGAACCACCTATTTCCTATTAGGAATAGAGATTTCAGGATGTCAAGGTCTGGTGCAGGACTATCAATTTAAACAAGAGAATAAGGTTAAGTGGAAAACCTCATACTAGACAACAGACAAAGACAGATCCCAGTCCAAGAGAAGCTCAAACATGAGTAAGTAAAACAGCACAGCCAGGATGAGACTACACTAATTTAAGCAACACATTGACCCAAACATTCTACAATGCAAAAAACGTAAAAAATGAGGGAGGGCCTGACAAAGCCAGCTTGAAGCAAACATAATGAGAGCAAGATCTGGGCATGTCTCCCTTTGTCAGCTCTAATGATATCCCTGTCTTGACACATACTAAACATTGTCTTTCTCTTGTCTACCCTTCCTTGAGCTAAGAGCCAACTGCATCAACTGAGTTGTTGACAAAGTCCAGCACTGACCAAGTTGAAGATGAAAACATACTAATTTGCATCCTAAATTCTTGGACCCAGATCACAAATCAAAGCCTGAGGAGTTCCTGGAGGCCCAGATCCATCCTGATAACTCTTTCTGAGTCTTTCTAGAGGAGCAGTGCGAGAAAATGCACACAGATTGGCTCAAAGGAATGGAGATGACTGTCCTGGGTGGAGAAATCTACTGCGTGTTTGCAGTATAAAAGGTAGCACTGAAAAGGAAGGCGAGGTCGGCACTCCAGTCTGGAACACTGCAAGTCTTTCAGAGACCATCTGTAATGATCCTGCAAAGCTTGTCATACTTTTAAGTATGATGACTTTTAAGCTTAATACTTTTAGGTATGATAAATCAGTGTTACAAGCTCTGGGACAACCAGCTGAGATCCCTGGTAAAAGAAACACACCAAGAACAAACAAAGTGCTTATGAGAGAAAGGTAGGAAGGAGGTCAGGTTCTAGCTTGCCTCTCTCTTCATGCATCTCCTTTGCAAAGATTAATTGGATCATCCCTTAGTAAGAACTATCTGGAGAGCTGTCCTGAAATCTCTTGACATATCTTAACTGGAGATGAAGCATCAGGAAACCCAGCAAAGACCAAGGGATTCCAGAAGTACCACACCACATTTGGCAAAACATTTCTTACACTAATGAGTTTTAAAATCGTCTTACTGTTTCTGTGGACATATAAGCTACCTGTATAACCTCAAACTCTTTTCTACCATAGCCCTAGATCCCACAGCAAACCCTTGGGAACTTTCTTTTTCACTATAATTTTTTGCCAAGAAAGACTGTGACCTCACAAACTTTCTATCAGAATAATTCCAAGATCACATGGAAGAGAGCAGGAGAAATCCAGTTTACAAACTGAAAATGACTAAAAATGCTAAGAGGTTATCCAATGAGATGTTCAGACATTATAAAAAGAATAACAGAATGCACAATTTTACAACAGGTTTTACAATGCCACTCTGTCTGTAAACCTTGAGAATTAATAATGCGAGATGAAGAAGCAGTAGCTTTAAAGCCTTGACCACAATTATGTCTTAAGCAATCTTAACAGCATATATCTTCCTATTGTTGGAGTAAGAGCCAGCAGCACTGAAAATGAAAAAATGAGGTTTGTGCAAAAATCCCCTGAAAATTAATGTATACAGGAGTCTGATTACTAATTACTTCAAGTGTGGCTAAATACAGAAGAGGAAAAAAGACAAATGCAAGTAAGAATATGCAGATCTTGTGATCAGCATGAAGTAGCGGAACTCCCCATGATGTTCAAATAGCTTCTGTGTAGTTCTCTTTACCGGAATAAAGCCTCACTGAGTGTGCAACAGTCTATTTGCAACCCACACATTTTAACCATACATCTAGGGACTAACTAGCACAATCAAGAAAGGGCTTTAAAAGACACATTCAGAAAGCAAAGATCGCAAAATCTGACTGATTACAGATTTGCAAACTAGCATTACTACTCCCCTCTCACCCCTTAGAATAGCTTTTCCTTGATACTCTTTACCACCTCCTCTCTCCCAGCAAGAGCTGCAGTTCCCTCACACTCCTGCAGCCCTCTTGGGTTGCACCAGGGTCCCCTCACCCCCAGCTGAGGGGCAGCCCCGTGGGGTGGCTCTGGGATGAGCTCACATGGCAGAGTTTCCTGGTGGCTCGCTCACAGCCCCTCCTCTCTTTGCTGCTACTGACAGTCTGTGACAGTTTGGGGAACTGGACGTTAACAACTCTGCTGCTCTGTTAAATTTGACAGAACTTTTATCTGTGTGTTTAAAAGCTACAGGGACTGAAGGGGAGGCTGGGATAAGGGAAGGGGACAGATAGATGGCATCACTGCATAGGCCTTATTCCTTAAAAAAAAAAAATGAATAAAAAGCAAAGTAATTGCTAAAGGTTCCCTTCAGTGAAGCTCCGAGACAAACTGATTAGATGAATGGACAGTGGATAAGTGGACTGAACCAGCTGAACTGCTGGGCTCTGGGGATTGTGATCAGTGGCACAAAGTCCTAGTGGAGTACTCAAGGGGTTGATAGTGAGGCCAAAACTGTTTAACCTCTTTATTAATGACACTGGGAGGAGTGGCCAGATAGGTGTGCTGCCATTCAGAAAGACCTCAACAGGCTGGAGAATTGGACAGAGTGGAACCTCATGAAATTCAACAAGGGGAAATGCAAAGTCTTGCTGTGAATAACGCCATCCACCAGTAAATGCCGGGAGCTGGCAAGCAGCTTTGTCCAGAAGGACCTCGGAGTTCTGGTGGTCACCAAGCTGACCATGAACCACCAGAGAAGACCACTAGCATCCTGGGCTGTACTATGAAGAGCACCGGCAGCAGGTTAAGGGAGGTGATCCTTTCACTCCACTCTGGCCTGATGAGACACATCTGGAGTTCTGTGCCAGTTACAGGCTCCCCAGGATTAGAGAGACAGGGACTTAATAGGGTGAGCCTAGAAAGGGCCACAAAGATGATTAATGGATTGGAGCATCTGTCATAGGAGGAGACACTGACAGGGACCATTCAGTCTGGAGAAGAGAAGGCTTGGGGGGACCATAATGGGTGTAAATACCTGATGGGAGGCTGCATAGAAGACAAAGCCAGACTATCCTCAGTGGTGCAGTGACAGAGGCAATAGGAACAAATTGAAATACAGTATATGTATTTCTAATTTTTTCTATGTTTTTCTAATGTTTTAAAAATTAGAAAAAGTTTTTTTTACTGTAAGGGTGGTAGAACATGGGAACAGGTTGCCAGAGAGGCTCTGGAGTCTCTATTCTTCGAGATCCTCAAAATCTGACTGTATGTGGTCCCGGGCAACCTTCTCCAGCTGACTCTATCATGAGCACAAGGGCAGGACCAGACCATGCCCAGAGCAAACTGCCAATCTCAGCAACTTCGTGATTCTGTGAAATACCTTCTGAAAATGTCTTAAGGATGAAGTGTTAGAAAACCTGCAGTTACAGAACAAACAGCCCTTCTAATGTGATTCAGAATCACTTTACTCAGTTATGCTGGGCATAAGCAAGAAGGAACAAATAATGTATCTATCAAGACCTTTAACTTGCACTTACATTAAAAACACAAGCTTACTTTCATGTAACTTGTCAGCTGCCTAGCGAAGTCTTCCACTGTCTCCTTACTCAATTTTATCATTATCCATCATTTTATATTTCTTCAAATTATTCTGCTGCTGTTTCAAGAATATTAGACTGACAGACTCCAAAACAATATCCAACTTTCATCGGAGAAGCGAAATGATAGAAAACAAAAATCCTTCAAAAATTATAGTGGCACTGAGGTCGACACATCTATCCATACCATAGTGATGCACCAAGCATAGGAACATTTTGTTAAAAGTATAATTTTTAGCCTTGAGGAACGGAGGAGGAAAGTGTCGGGCTTGTCAACTCAGTAATTCCTTTACTCTCAGCTTCAAAGAAACTCTTTTGTTCTACACCTAATTGCTATTATCTCATATTCCAGTACATTCGGGACCAGATTGTTTAACTTATAATATATGGATGGATTCTCCTCCTTCTCCTACCCAATTATGGTTCTACAGTCTAGGAAACTTTAATCAAAAAATTACTTTAAACCTGAAGTGCCCTGCAGTTCTGTATCTCTCCTGACTTACAATAATTTACATTAATCATGTTAAATTGATTGCTTCTAAAGATCAAGGCAAAAACTTTCTTTTCCTCTTCACCTATTTTCGTAGCTATCTGTACCGTATTGCCTTGTTCAGGAAATTATCCTCCTGATGGCAGCCTTTATTTTTATTTTTAAAAAGATGACCACAGATTTTAATCATACACAAGAGACAATTTCCCTTCAGCCAAGGAATTACAGCTGGGACTGCCTGTAGAATATAGTAATTATATCAGGAATGAGTAACCACTCATCAGAAGTATGAGTGAATGGTGTGGAACCACCACCAGGTGAAACCTTTTTGTCAGTGTTACAGAGTGCTAAAGAGGGGCTCCTCAAGGGAGAATGGCTATCTGAACCAATTCACACAGTAGATTTACTTACTGTTAAGGACTCAATCTTAAGACTCGCACTGATTTCCTTGCCAAATGTTCTCTACTGTTTATCACAAACATGGGTTGACTGTAAGGTTGAAGTTTATGAGATGTAAGAAAGAAAACCCCTAGGACAAGAGTCTCAGCTGTGATTGCAGTCAGTGCAGCAGAGTGCTGATTTAAACCCCAGTCCAATCTCAGTTCTGAAAACCCAAAAAAGGATTTCTTTTGCAAGCCGATAAAAAAAGCAGAATGTCAGGCTTAAGATTACAAAATTGGTTGCTTCTGCCTTTGTGCATTTTAGCTTAGGTATATAAGGGGAACCTTTGACACCTATAAGAAGGGCAGCACAGCAAAGAAAAGTGGCCTGTCTTCACTCCTTCAAAAACAAACTTGTCAAAGCAAGATAAAATAGGTGAGAAAGATTGTCTGTGTAGGAAAATTATAGCAAGACTGAGACACATTCAAGTCAAAAATAAGGACAGGGTAAGAAAGAGAATTAAATTTAAATGCCAGGATGAAGAGGATCCAAACGAATGCCCAGACCCCCACTGCTTTATTATCCTACATGGGGTGAATCATTTCCCTCTCTACATTACTACGTTCCCACCAGCACAGTAGCAAAAAACATGATGAGCCCTCCAATGGTGTGCTTTGTTTCCACAGATGAAATGCCCTAAATAAGAGCTAGGCATTAGATCTCAAATTCAACTTAGAGTTAATTGGTTCAAATTGACTTGGAGCAAACAGAGAATCTATGGCCCTTACTACCTCAGCAGCGAGAGGAGGAAACTGTGTCCTCTTACCATGATAACATGTCCTCATCTACTTCAGGGCTCTGGCAATTTGTATAACTTTAAGTCCCATCTACAAGAAACTATGCTCAAAATTGCCATGCTGGATGATCAGACTACATTCATAGACATCAGATCCTGTTCCGTTCACACAAAAGTAAGTGTCAAACATCTATAAATTATACTGTAAACCAACATTAACCAGCTTCACGATACTGAAAATAAAAAACCCCACCCTACTTTTCTTTAAATCTATTTCTTCAGTTTATTATTAAAGGTATCAAAATTAAATCACTTATAATTGCTACTAATCATTACAAGGAAAGCCAAGACAAGGTGAAAAGCTTGGCTTGACTGCAGACAATGGAGAAAAAAACAAATCCGCATTAATTTTCATTTGCAATGAAGCAAATAAGACTCTTAAACCAAAGTACCATCTCTGTTGTTGTCTGTTCAGTCTTTCAGGGTTTTCTACCTATTTAAGCTTTGCAGACAGACATCTGCAAATTTTCAGACAATATGAAATAAACAGAATATTCAAAATATGTCTAAACCTGGTTTGATGCCTCTTCCTCCTATTAAATGTAATTCCTATTTATTTTTCAAGAGGGATTTCAAGCTCATGGGTTCACAGGCTCAATGATGCTAAAGAATCAAAAGCAGCTGTTGTTTTCCACAAGCGCTGCAAGTACTTTGGAAGTTATACAGGACTTATTTTCAGCTGAGTGATATGCTAATACCCCAGCACCGTGAGAGCAGGGCTTCACTGCAGTACTAGAGGAAACTCATCTACCTACAGATACGGCAATTGTTAGATATTTTGTCCCTATAGATTTCACTGCTGGTGAGGATGTATCCCATCATGTCCTTCTGGCCAGCAGCACCATTAAAAGTTGATTCTGTTGTCACAGCCAAATAAAACACAGTAAAAGCAATTGCCCAGTCCTCCAGGATAAATGGCTGTAAACTAAGCACAAAATTAGAGTGCCCGACCAGAATCTGACATAGTGGAGAGTACTATGTAATCAGAGAAGTAGTCATGTAATAACCAGCATCCTTATGATATCCTCAGATGAGGAAATCCAGTGGGATGATTGATTAAAGTGCTCTGGAGAGAAATGGCTGTTAAATTGTTCCTATGAAACTCATAGAAAACGTGATTTTTTTCCATTGCTAAAACCCAGTACAAATTCTGCTGAAATTAATGTCAAAGTTAACATCTGCTGACTCCACAAGAAAGAGCTGGCCACACAACTGCATATGTGTTAGAATGGCAGCTATGGTCAATCCATACATTCAACAGAAGGCTGTAGGCTCAAAAGTAGTAACTTATTTGTAGCTTCTGATGAGTAATAAAATATATTACAAGGAAAATACATGGTAAATGTTTTACTATTAAAATAAATATTGAAACACTTTACTTTTTAAATAAAGCTCTTTCAAGACACCAGAAAAAAATATTCTGGCTTTATAGATTTTGTTACTGAATACTCACACTACTGACAAGGTAGTCAGTACATGATGACAGGCTGAAATTTTCAGATAGTTTCCTCCTAAGTCTGCCAGCACAGGGCTAGAATCCATAGAAAAGACCCACTTCCTAACAACACTTAATTTGGCAGCTGTAACCAACCCACTTCTCTCTTTTTATTTTGCCAAAATGAATGCAAGGCTAAACAAGGTAATATCTGAAGTCAGCACCAGCATGGTGCTGGAAAGATATTCCAGAAAAATCTGTTTGTTGCTGATCTATCGCTTTCTTATGCCAGGTCATCAGATGAAGTTTCAGACTATTTTGACAAATATTCAGTGTGCCATCCTCCCTTGACTGACATGTATGCAAACTTGGCTTCGGAGCTAAGAACACAAACAAGCAAGATGCTGTCAGATGCTATCCCTTCATGCTGTGTCAAGTGAGCCATCAGTCACTGTACTCAAAAGCACTGGCAGAGGCTTATGCTGTGGATGCAGAGAGCGGCAACTAAGGAATAACTGCCTTTAATCAAGAAACAGCCAGCATCACTAGGTACTGTACACAAGGTGGATGTTTTTCTTGACTCCATTTTGTGACGTGTTCATACCAAAACTCTCCTGTGTTGCTTTTGCTTGACAGGTGTGCCCGCATCTGTCTCGAGTCATTTTAGAGCAGGAAGCTACTCTGTCTCAATAAATTACAAAATAAATCGGATTAACTCAGAAATTCACGCAAGCAGTGCAGAGCTGTCAGTCATGAATTTGAGGTTTACTGACAAGCACGCAGCAGAAAATAAGCTGGTAATGTGACATGCCAGATCTCGTAACTCTCTGCACAATTAGCAAAATACCAGGATACCTACATCACATTGGAGCTGGATATTATATTACATCCTCCCAGTAACAGCAAAGTTACATTTTGTTTTCATCTCCATTCATTTATGCAAGATTACATTAGGGTATGTTAACCCAGCATGTCACTAACAACTTCCGATCCCTCTCCATACTGCGATCAGCCTTTGTTCTTGCACACAGGAGACAAGAATGATTGATAGATAATCTGTATTCACACTTCATTACACCCCTGGGTTTTGCAGGAATAGTTAATACATTTTCACGTGCCATGCTGAAACAGAGAAAGGACAGTTAGCTAATGCTATTTTGTGGAACAGCTGCTACAAGATCAATGCAAAACTAAAGACCCATCCTGAAAAACTCTAAATGGTCTCAATGGTCTCTTTTAATTGAAGAAACTGAGGACACGCAGAACTTTGCACGTTTAGATGCACAGTATGACTTACTTGTTTTTTCCAATATATCACTAAGTATCCAACTCCAATCTGATCCTTCTGCTCTGCCAATAATTGATAAAGATGCTTTTCCAGTATCCCGAAGAGGCTGTCAAATAATGCTTTGATCGTCTACATTCTCCATTTGGTTGGCTTGACAGATGAAAGCAGTGTCTTTTTTATTAAAACATGTTCAGCTTTCAATTTGTTATACTGCCATTGGCCAGGATTTAGGGAACAAACTTTGAAAATGATACAAGAATGTGCCCATTTTTTAACCCCTTAAAAATATTTTTGTAAAACTTCAAAGCATCTAACAATTGTATGTTTTCAGCGAGGGACTACAGGACACAGCCTGGCACTCAACTAAGAGAAAGACAAGCAAGACACATCTTGGAAGATGGACTCTAATGTATTCTGAGCTGCATAGCTAAGCGTGTAAAGCTAGGGGGAGGGAGGATCACAAACTGTACTGACCTTTTAAATCTTCACTTATGTCCCACAGGTAGGAAAAAGCTGTGCAGTATTAAGAGAGGCAACAGTTGTGAACTCTGAACTCAGAGCCCTCCTCTCGCAAACACACATGCTATAGTGATAATTTCCAGATTGGACACAGAGTCATTGTAAATGCTTTCTTCTAAACACGAGTACCTAATCAGATGTTTCCACAACACCTAGCGGGCTTCAACATAGACCGTGTATGCAGGAAACACCACTTAGCAAAAAAGCAGCAAGTGCAACACTGAATAGAAGAGCTACCATGAAACAGGAGTGCCTCTTTAGCCAAGCTGCAAACTCAAAAATTTCCGCTTTAATCAAAAGCATTTCCACCCAACAGAACTGTCAAGGTTATTACAATGAAGTGTAAAAGATCATTTAGTGAAAAGGCTGTTCTGGTAGAAGGGACTGAAGAGTGTCCCACATCAAACAAAGAAGGGCTATGATGCCTAGTTAGATCTACTGCTTCCCCATGGCAACTCTTCCAGTTGCTGTGGTGGGGAAGAACACTGCCAGCTCTGGGGAAGCTTTCACTCAGAGGAGCATCTTTTCTGTTCCCTGAGACTTGAAGCCTCAGGGAAGCAGTGCAAAGGAAAACCAGTCAGACATCGGTATGCTACCTTCAGAAACAGGCCAAGCAGAAGTTTTCCTTCTCTACTATGTAATGTGACAATGTAAGTCACTTTTGCATGCTCCATTACTTCTCCCCACCACGTCCCCCTGCAGTGATACAGGCAGGGTACAGCTCAGAAACTGCTTCTTGTCACTTATGAGCACTTAGCACAACCAGCCCCATGCTCCTCTAGCACCAGCTCAAACACATTGTATTTTTTTAAAGACCACCTGAAATGAACTTCAAGTAAATGTTTTCAAAATAATTTCTCCGTTCTAAGGCTAATTTTTCAGCTGTCTTGAGCCATTGCTAAACTTCAGGCATCTGAACTTAAAAAATGAAAATACTAATGAAAATAGTAATACTAATGATTCTTCAAATATCATTAATACTGTTTGGATACAAAATTTCATAGAGATACGTTTGGGAAACTGGAAAAGTTTAACAAAGTCTATGGCTATGATGGGAAACTGGTGGCAAGAGCAACAAGTTTGACAGAATGGGGCTAAAAATAATACATTAATGAATTAAATGAGCATTATTTTTAAAAAATTCCTTGGGGAGGGCATTAGAAAAAACACTTTGCCATTAAAGACTTTTGGGGTGCATTGCCTGGACCCAATCCAGTAAAGAAACAAGCATTCAAACAGAAACAGGATATAAACTTGGGTAACAGAGAGCTGGTATTTGACTTTTGACCTACCCATATGCTTTTAACTACTCTGCAAAATAAAACCATTTCAACTGTTTTCAATTTCTTCAAGGAACACTACCGATCAAAGGAACACAGCTATTTCATATAATTCATAATTATCTGGAAAATAAAATGCTGGATTAGAGGTCTTCCTAGTGCTTTTTACCACAAATAATGTCTCCTCTGAAATGTAGTGTCAAGATGCAGCATCCATGGACCATGACATTTATTTATTATATTTTATATCAGTGTTTTATATTGAAATATCTTTTACAGAATCTTGGATAATTTTGGTGAGTCCTATCCAAACAAACTGTTCTGCACCCAAATTCACTAACAGTCACTATAGATCAGTGGATAATATTTCTAATTCTCAGCAGATTTACTTCATGATATTTAACTGTTAACAATTAAATCCAGCGAGCAGAAAACCCAGTAAAGAACATCCAAAGGAAAGCTTCCAGCCACACAAACCCAATTAACTCAAAGTTGGAAGAAATGTTCTTGCAGGTCATCCAGTCTCCATTTACAAAGAGGTGAACCAAGCCAAATACTTCAAGCAAGAAAAGTTAATGCACTATATGATTCATTCCTTACAAGGTCACAGTATCTCTGCTCTTGGGCCCTGCAGCCTGTCTCAAAGAACCAAGCCACTCTGTCCTTGAGTTTTACATAAATCCAAAGACAAAAACCAAAAAAAGCAGAGTCCAAGCAGTTTGGAGGTAAGGAAAAAACCCCAACTTATTTATTAGAATCCTCCTGCAGACGCTCCATCCATTTCCAACGCAGATGTTAGCTAGTGTCTCAACTGAAGGGCAATAGTTCACATTACTCAGTTGTTTCAATAAGCAGAGGTATTGATGATCTGCATTGAAGACGTCGATCTGTAAAAGAGCCACTGCCAGCTGTTGTTTCTGTTTCTGTGCAGTTTGAGATGGTTTTGGAGAAGTGACAAGGGAAAAGACCTGATATCTTCTGAAAAGGAAGAATCACTGCAGGAGCTAAGCAAGCTAAGTATTGAAATGTATACTCAAACGCCTTTGATATTAAAATGATAACAAAGAAAGAGCAGGTATGACAGAGAAACAGAGAAGTTCCTGTAAGATCAGTTAAATTAATTACTTTAAACCAGAAGACCTGAGGAAGAAATACAGATAATGAATTATTTTTTCCAAACTTTCAAGTTGTAATTTTATTTTGCATTACTGTTTGTCCACTTAGAGGATCCAACACACCTGTCACATGCTAGCATTTATATCATGCCTTTCATCAAATTCTCAAATAATATTTCAAACAGACTAATCTTTTGACATATGAAGTTACATTAATAGAAGAAAACTAACTTCAAAGTGATCAATGACAAGAGATCAAGAAGAATCCAAATCTGAAGACACTATTTAGTTTCAAATACATTTCTTTAGCTACACAGAGAAATGGATTTTCAAGGTAGACTGAAATCTAAATGTAATTACACTCTTATTATCTATAAGGATGGAAATAAAAAGCCAGGAGGACAAAAGAAGTAGAGCTGGTCATGACATTATTTTGGAAGACCCTTTAGAATGATCAAATCTGAAATGATACACAGGCAGTGAGCTCTGGGTCTTTTTAACTGTCTGAAGGCATTATCAATCTGAGGACAAAATTACTCTAAACTTCCACAGAGACGAAAGATGCCAAACCTGCCAGCTTCTGTATTTAGTACCCCACAGGGTAGCTCAGAAAGGAAAGCACAGGGCTCCCAGTCTGTGTGGCAGACTGGTTTATAGCGTTCGATAAAACCTGACGTGAGACAGAACAGAAATCCCTTTCCACTTTAAGAACGTGCTTCATGAGCCAGATTTAGTAGTTTCCAATGTAAAAAAAATAAAACCAAAAACACACAAGCAAAAAATGAGAAAGGATGAAATCACTCTTGGTGAAAAAGAAGTTCTACAATTTCAAGTTGTTGCTGGTTCTTGGTGGCTCCAGAAGTAAAGAGGCCTTGCAGGGCAACCATGTTTTTTGATGCATACGGACAATTTGGGGGGAAATTCAACTTACTATATCTCCAAAGGGATGCCTAAAGACCTTCTACAGACATGTGTGTATTTGTTGCTTACTTACAGTTATTACTTAGAGGCAGACCTCTTGCCGACAACTTCTTCTTTCAAGTACTTACCTGTTTTCAGAAGATACATTAATATCCTCTCCAGAATTTGGTCCAGGCACTGACACGTTGTAAGGTGCTGCTGGTTCTTGCCCAGTTGCCCAAGGAAGGGTTTGAAATATTAAGATTATTCTATGAAAATCCTTAAATGTTTGCTATTTAAGGACTCAAAAAACCTGCATACAATTATGAAAGACTAGAAAAGCTCTTCAGTGAAATACGTAGTCTGCAACTGTTCCTAATTATCAATGGAATTTCTAATGGAATTAGATTAGTGCTCTCACTTGTAAAGACAAGAAGACAGTCTTTAAGTAATTCAAGGAAAATGTTCATCCCAGAAGACTCATTAGAACCACCTCCAAAGACTGCAAGCAATTGAGGAGAGACTTTTTTTTAAGCCTAATTTCCTAAGGAACTGAGGCTATGTAGGGCAATTAAAATCCTAAGAGGAAACCTTAAGAGGCAGCTTCAGACCCTGTAACATCATGAACATTACAAACCCATCTCCACAGAAACAATCCTGAAATAAAAATCTTCTTTATTACTTTAATAGTAAGTTCTTAATTACTTTAATAGAAGCCTTTAATAAATTAAAAAAAAAAAAAGCAAAAGCCAAGCAGTAATGTATTTTCTTGTGTGAAAAAAAAAAAAAAAACCCAAAACCAAACCAGAAAAAAAGATTCAATAGCTTGTCACAGCAGCGTGCAAGTGACACAAGGAAAAATCTGCCTCAATATCCCTCTTCTCCAATAGCTTCTGGCCTCACATATCAATGCTGCTGGCACTGTGTGAGTTATCTGAGGGTGCAGTGTATGAAAATGTTGCATTATTCCAGGTGAAATGAGGCTGCAATACTGTTCCTGGTGTCTTCTGAAGAATTTTTCCTAGTGTGCTAGTATTACTGTGGTAAGGAATCAGAATGACATGATTTGAGCAGGACTAGAAACAGCAACTGTAAGGATGATCTATTAAGAACTAAAGACCCTAAGAACTGCAAACTGCAAAGGCTACAGCCATAAGCACTTCATGAATTGTCCAGTCTCATGTTTAACTGCAGTATGTTATATACAAATTTAAAAACTCTCCCGATTTTTTCCCTTAATATTCTTATAAATGTACAACTCCCCTCCCTCAGAATAAAACACAATGTCTACAAACAACATCGTAACAGTGTATAAAGCTACCTGAAGACAGATGGACTACAAGTATAGTCAGTGACAACCAGAGCTGCTAAAATTTGGCAGCTATAGATAAAATCCATGCTTTCTAAAACCTGGGCCAGAACCAAACTCCCACATGCAAAACAATTCATCATTAAAGTATCAAAGCACCAGCTACAAGCTTGCTATTGATCTAGCCATGGAAAAGGCAGGGAAACAAAACTCCCTTTGCTGACAGCAGCAGAACGTAGGTAGGGGAAAAAAGGCAAAACCAAGAGGCCCCTTTACATAGGGTTGTTGTGCTCCATGTTCTTTAAAACCAGGCAGACAACTGGGAAATACACCCAGATCAGGACAGATTAGCACCTGGAGTGCCTTCTGGAAGCAGCATGCTGACCCCTCCAAATCCAGAAGCAACTGGGTATTTTCAGCAATAATTACACTGAATCTAACAACAGCCCTCATTCCTCTGGCTGGAGCAAGCAAATGAAGGTCACAAAACCGTGGCATTAATGATCTTCTTTTGACACAACTGCCAGTTACCTGGAGGAAATGAAGATAGGTGATACGCCCACTGTCCAGTGTATTCCTGCACTCTATAATTGGAACTATAGGTCACTGCTCTCCAAAGAGGGTGCAAATAAAATCAGGGCTCACTGAATTAAGGAAAAAGTGTGTGTTTAAGATGGATCCTCGGCAAACACACATTTATTCTGATTAGATTTCTCAGATTTGACACTTCAGAGCTGCTGGTGAAAGTGCCACGAAAGAAGTCATGCTAGATTTTCAGAAGGGGGAAAAAATTCCCCCCAGAGTGCTATCTTACCCTTTCAGAATGACACAGCAGGAAGTGTTTCCATGTGCTGCATACTGACAGCTGAGTTTCATTGAGAAGATGGAAAGATCATGCAGGAAAATAACACTGGGTGGTGTTACTCAGCTTCTCCTATTAACTCCAGACCACATGGATGAATAAGTAAATGAGTGTTTGCTAATTTGCAGGATGACAAAAATTGCTTTAGCCTTTTAAAATGCACCAAATATGACACTCTTAGTCATATGGTTTAGTTTTAGGTAGTCCTTCCAGGAGCAGGGAGTTGGACTCAATGATTCTTAGGGGTCCCTTCCAACTTGAGATATTCTATGATTCTAAATACAACAGGCGAATACAAAGCATTAGTATTCTTGATGTGGCAGGCCCAGGTAAGGAAGGAAGCTGAGGAATATGCAGAAAAACAATTCTACTTTAAGCCACATGAATAGTGTAATGAATTTTCCTGTTTTGTACTGCACATATGGCTTTGAAATGTTTTTTGGCAAAGACAAACACTACTAGGAAATCCAAGGACTTTTGAGGAACCCAGCAAATTGCAATGTCCTGAGGTAGTATCTCAAAACCACTATGACAGATGTACGTAAGGAAAACATTTTCTAGATTTCAACTAACAAATCGCAGACACAGCACCCATAGCACCTCTGACTAAGGAATACACAAGTCCTGAACCACTAAGCTGATTTGGTTTTGTATTACAAGTTACATCCCTATTCTGTCAGTATTCAGCCTACCCTGCTGCCACAGAAAGCAATCAATAGAGCTCTATTTGTTCACTGTACAGAACACCAATTCCTACAATTCTTAGCACACAATTTTTAACTGAGTAGTCATTAAAGCTTAAGCATTTGCTCATTGCTTAGGAATCCATGGAATCGATTCAACTGACTATTAACAGCTCTGGTCATCCACATAATTACTGACAGGCTGACTTGTCTGCTAAATTCAAAGCAGTTCCAGCTAACTAACTAGTAAGCAGTTCTTTAAATTCAACAAGAAAACTCAAACTACCAAACTGATGAGATTGTATCAGTGTGAGAAGAGCGAATGTTGGGAAACACCTTGCTTAGTTTACATAAAGACTTCAATAACCTTTCTATTCTGATTTATGGAGCGCTAAACCAAGAGAGGATGGTTGCTTACCTTCCAGTAATTGTGACCTAACTGCAGTGCAATGTGGGCACCAGGAATATTCTAAAAAGTAACACTACAAAAATGAACAATGTAAACTTTCCCTAAGCTGGAAACAATTATGAGTTAAATGAATGAAGAAAGAGTGAAAGGAAACTGTAATGTTATCTGGATGCTTTATTAAATGCTGAAAGCCACAGTCAACAAGCTTACAAGAAGGTTTCAGTTTAAAAACTGGCACCAGATCTACAGAAACAGTCACTAAAGAGGATGCAGTCAACAAGCCAGAGGGCAAATCCACCCTCCCGAGGGACCTGCGTGGGCTGGGGGAAAGGCCAACAGCAACCTCAGGAGACCCAGCATGGCCAAATGTGAAGCTCTGCTGCTGAGATGCACTCAGCCCCTGCACAGGGACAGGCCCAGATGCTGGGCTGGGGACAGCTCTGCTGGGAAGGCCTTAGTGTGAGGAGAGGTTGAAGGAACAGGGCTTCTTGGTGCAGAGGAAAAAGCTTTGGGGGTACCTAAAAGCAGGCCCCCAGTACTGACAAGGAGGTTTCTGAGAGGACAGAGCCTTCTCGGAGCTTCATGATGAGAACACGAGATAGAGCTCCTCACCTGAAAGGGAGGCATGTGACTGTGTATATGGAAAAAGATTATCACGTGGGTAACTAAGCTTTGGAGCATCCAACATCACTCGATGACAATCATCAGATAAACTCATGATTGGCCAAACTGAAGCCTTACAAAATTGATCGCGACAAGGAAATCACTTGAAAAGTACAACTTAATGCAGACAAATAGAGGGGTCCTATCTCTGCAAATCAATTAAAAGTCACACAAGGTAGCAGACAGCATCCTCTGTCACTGAAAAGGTCTTTTGATGAAAATAACTGATTACAACACAGGTCTCTACATCACTTCTGTAGCTGGATACATAAGCAGAAGGCTAGTGAGGCTGAATACTGAGATAATCTTTGTCTAGCACTTGTGAAAACAGATGTTGATTCTGCCCAAATCTGTTGTACAGCCTTCCAAAAGTTACAGATATCTTGCAAAGTGCGTGGGGAAGAACTATAGAATTACCAAAGCTGCATAAACAATCACATGCAAAAAACTCATGTAAAAGTGACTTGATGATCACTGGCTGAAGGAAGCTGGAAAGGAAGAAGTTCAGTAACTGACAGCTCCTTCCTTAAGCTGAAGGAGACTCCCGAGGGCTGGAAGCTGAAGCTGCACTAACTCAGATCTCAGATAAGACACAGTTTTTTAAAGCAATTAATTGAACAACTTACCTCTGAACTTTGCACGATTCTTACATCTCAAAACTGAAAAGCTACAACTAGGTGCTCAGGTATAAGCCGTAGATTTAATGCAAAAATTAAGAGGTCCCTTATTCAGGAAGACATAATAACAGTCGCTTCTACCCTGATCTGTAACACAAACATTCATAGCACAACTGTTTTCCAAGAATCAGTAATAAGGATTTGATATCTATGATGTGAATTCTTCCAGCATCTGCAAGGCAGCAGTCCTTTTTGATGACTTAATACCAGCCTACAGAACTGAACAAACTCCAGTCTCACATTTTCAATAACCAGAGGCAGGCTTCAGATTAGCTCTTAACCTCTCAGGCAGCCACACTTAGCCTGAAATGTCAGCAAAGGGATCCCAGGATTTCAAATCTGAAATTACATCAGTGAAATACCGAGTCATCTCCTCCAGGAGAAGCACACAAGACAGCTAGAGGTGCACTTTTTGGCTGTTACAAGCCATATACTCCCACACTGTCAAATGACCAAAGGCATTCACTTATAGTATGTCACACAGGGACATTTGTATACAAAACTATTTGCATACAGTTATATTTGCACATCTGATTATGGCTTGTGCACGTGGGCATATATATTGCACATACACTGTTTGAATAATCGTATTACACACAAAAATGTCTCAGGGAAAATACATTAGCATTCTCGCATTAATCATACCGTGCACTGCAAGTATTTTCTTAAGAGGCAGGACAATACCACAGCAGTTTGACTTCACCACAAAGTGCTTATACACTACATGACATATATGCCCAAGAGAGACAAAAACTAACTCACACTGCAACTGCATCCTTGGAGGCTAATTGTAAAAGCAGCCATTTCTCTCCCTTGCATAATTTATTCTCTCTAGACAGGCATCACTAGTTTTGTCTTGATACTATGGAAAATCTGCCACTACCTGGTGCTGTCATTATCAATTAAGTACCTAAATTAAATTCAAATAATTTCCAAAAAAAATATACATAAAAGAATATAAATTTTACAGATGCCTTTGAGGAGACTACTTAAGAGTTTACTAAGTAAAAAAAAATATTTCTATTTAGAACACTATCAAAAAATCCACTCAATTTCCCTTTCAGTTCTTCCACAGCTGCTGTTATCTGAAAAAAAAACCCACCAACCACCTTCCATGCTATTAGTGTAGCAGTACATATTTTGAGTGCTCACCTCTCCATTCTTGAGGGAGGTATGTTTTTAAAGCAGGTAGCATTCTTCCTGTCTGTGGATTCCCAAGATTTCCCATTTATGAATGAGGTTGAAAGATGCAGGATAGTGATTACTTAGCATTTCATCACTCTGTGGGAAGAAGACATTACTGTCTGGCTGGTCTGAAGTCTAACAATTTACTCAAAGCACAGGTAAGGCTCGCCTATCATGGCCTCAGCACATCCAGCAAGACTCTACTAGTACCAGGGGAGCATCTCTCCTTACAAAAGCCTACTCAGACACCAGCCAAACTGCTTCCCCTCTGGCAGTTAGAAGCAATCAAGTGCCAAATTCCACACTCAGCAATAGGTGTGTAGCCTCACCATTTCCAAAGAGCTACAAATTTCCCTGGCAAGGTATTAGAGAATAATTCAGTCTAACAATGCAAAGAAAATGATTCAGCCTGCTACCTTCACTATGATGGTTTTTGTTTCTCAGCCTGTATCCCCTCCATGACTACTTGCAGTGCTTTATGGCTTGGAAGGCTTCCTGGCACTTTTTGCCAAAATTATATAACCAAACCATTAAAAAATGCTCTTCCAAAGTAGGTGTCTACAACATCTTCCTCACCTTAGGCTAACAGTCTTGTCCCAGCCCTAAGAAGACTGACAAATACCAGAATAGCTACAAGATCTCATTAAACAAGAAAACAGCTAGAAAAATGAACTTGCAATCCTCATGTTTCTTCTTGAAAAAATGAGATAAATTAGGTGCACTGCCTGACTGTATTTTCAATTAACTCTTCAAAACAACATTTACATGGAAACTTTCTTCAATCGTTATGGTTAACTTCAACAAAAGTATCAGAAGATGTATTTGGTTTGTGTGGCAAGGTTTTGGTAGCAGGGAAGCCACAGGGGTGGCTTCTGTGAGAAGCTTCTAGAAGCTTCCCGTGTCTGACAGAGCCAATGCCAGCTGCCTCCAAGACAGACCCACCACCAGCCAAGGCCAAGACCATCAGTGATGGTGGTAGCACCTCTGCAATAATTTAATATTTAAGAAGGGGGTAAAAAACCTGCAGCAGAAGAGAAGAGTGAGAAAATGCGAGAGAAACAACTCTGCAGACACTAAGAGCAGTAAAGAAGGAGAGGAAAGAGGTGCAGAGCTTTCCCTGGAAGACCATGGTGTGGCAGGCTGTTCCCCTGCACCCATGGAGGTCCACAGAGGAGCACAGACCCATCTGCGGCCCGTGAAGGACCCCACGCCAGAGCAGAGGGATGACTGAAGGAGGCTGTGACCCCATGGGAAGCCCACGCTGGAGCAGTCTGTGCCTGAAAGGCTGCACCCTGATGGAGGGACCCATGCTGGAGCAGTCTGTGTAGAACTGCAGCCCCATGGGAAGACTGTCTCCCATGGGGGGGACCCCACGCTGGAGCAGGGGAGGAGTGTGAGGAGCCCTCCCCCTGTGGAGAAAGGAGCATCAGAGACAATGGGTGATGAACTGACTGCAACCCCCATTCCCCATCCCCTGTGCCATTAGTGGAGAGGAGGCAGAGAAATTGGGAGTACAGTTAAGCCCAGGAAGAAGGGAGGGGTGGGAGGGGAGATGTTTTTAAGATACGGTTTTATTTCTCATTATCCTATCCTGATTTGATTGGTAATAAATGAAATTGATTTTTTTTCCTCAAGTCAAGCCTGTTTTGCCCATGACAGCAATTGCTGAGTGATCTCCCTGCCCTTATCTCAGGCCACAAGCCTTTTGTTATATTTTGTCTCCCCTGTCCAGCTGCCGAGCGGGAGTGATAGAACAGCTTTGGTGGGCATCTGGCATCCAGCCAGTGTCAATCCACCACAGAAGAGTTTAATTAAAACAAGAGATGTTGAACATGCCACGTGCTTGAGATATGCATCTATATAATGTAACACAACTTCATCTACATAACATGACAGAGCTTTGGAGATCCACACAATAGAGAAGTTAGTACATTGTTCCCCTCTTCCTCCATGCTCTATCTCAGTTGAGAAGTACATCCTACAGATGTTCACCAGATCATGAATCAATACCATGTTTTGCTGTGCCACATCCATAATATACACAGAACAAATGGGATCAGTATAAAAAAAAATTAAATTTGCACTCCTGTCATTTAAACACACCCAGATTTCTCCTGGCTTAATAAAAGCATGCAACATGTAGGAGTTGTGAAGAAAAAAGTTGCATTTTGAAAGAGACAGAAAAGGATGAGATCTTTCGGCAGGCCTTTTAAGGTAAAAGCTACTGAGATAACTGCACCAAACCAATTCATCATAATTTGCTGCATGGAATATGTACAGCTTCAGTGAAAATCTCCAAAACAAGAAGGTAAAGATCATCTGTTTTGGGGATATGACTACATTATGGTCAACATTCTAGCATATGGTGAATAACACCTGAATAACACTACTGCATTGAGTTTACTTTCCCAGATAAAGCACATTTTGTTTGAATAACTGGTTGCTGATACAATGAGTCACTCGACTGCCTGAAGTACCATCTTGAATACTTTAAAAGGACTGACTGGGAATCACCAAGTACAGTAAGTGTATTTATTTAGGAACAACATGCTTTAAATAAACCGCTGACTCACCTTGTCACGCAAATGATGCTCTGCAGCCTCAATATTCAAAGGATCGTCAAAATTCAAAAGATCCTGGAAAAGAAACAGAGAACATTATAGGGTTCCCACTCACTGCATCATGCAAGGAATCCAAAGCTCTAATGAAGAAGATAATGAAATAAAGCAAGCAGGACCAGCAAGTGTAGTGCCATTTTCTCACTAACTTGATAGGTATCCCTGCCAAAGGTAGACGCAAATGAGTTCGATGATTGCAAACTAAATCACAAGTCAATTAAAGAACAGCAGCAGCAAGGCATTCAACCCCACCTGGTGGAATGCCACACCCAGCCCTGTGACACTTCTCTCTGGCAGTGAAGCATTTCTATTTGAAAACTAAGACAGTTTTAAATCAGATTTTGAATAAACATTCATAATTTCAGAAGGCACAATTCCTGTTGATTTTTGTTCAACTGTAAAATAAATCCTTAAAAAAAAACCTGCAAACAGCCTGGTGATAAAGCAGGAAGAGCTTCCTTAATACCAACTCCATAGCAAAGCAACTTAATTCTCTCTGTAAGAAACAACATAACCTGGAGTCTGACAGACAGGAAAGTTTTAGTGCAATGGGAAAAAAAGGGCTGAGAGAAAATGGAGGGCAAAGACCCCAGGAGCTAAGGGCATGTGGGGGCCAGGGAGCAGAAATAATCAAAATAAATCTCAGGTCTGTCAGTTTAATCTCAATAAATACTAATTTTGGAAGAAGAAAGGATCTAAGGTTAAAACTAAAGGAAAGCAAGATGCTGATAAAAAAGGAATTATCATTAAAAAATACACTGAGTCACAAAACCCCCTATTCTCCCTGCAGCCCAGATTACTTTCCCCAGTTAAGGTTAGCCTGTGACAGCAGTGAAATGTCATCATTTCACAAGTGTGAAAGGCTCGTGTCATTCTGACTTGTTTTCAAGCAACAAACCTCCCATTTCATTCAAACCAGGAGACCAGTCCACCTCATTTTCACTCATTTTCTTCAAGAAACCCCCAAAAGAATCTGCAAGCCCAGTGCAATCCAATGCCAGGTTTTCAAAGCCTAATTATTTATAAGCAGCTGGGTGTGACGGAAATCCAAGAGGCAAGCTGGGAAGCATGGCTTTTACTGGCCATGACAAATCCCCGTGGTCTCTGATGCATGACCATCGCTCTTTGCAGCTGTTTGCCCAACAGATTATTTTTATGTGCAGTTCTGCCTCTGAAGGCACTTCTTTGTACCTCCAGTGGATTTTGCTTTCTTCCACTTACTTAGCATGCAGTGGGAGACTAACTGTGAAATGCAATTACTCTTTGTTGAAAAGCCAAATGCTCTCCAATCTTCTAAATCAATTTACCAAAGAAGTTGACGAAGTAAATCAAGCCTTTGGATGCCAGGAAAGTTAGGAGATTGTAGCCAGTCACTGGCTTGGTCTATGCTAGAGGTTTTAAAAATGCACCGTGATCCTGGTGATAGTGCTGGGAGCACAGTCACTGCTCTGCCCTCCTCCTGCAAGTAGCAACGAAAGGAATTTCTAGCCCCAGCCTGTTTTCTTCAGAGAGAGCAGAGCCCACAGGAATGCTCCTCCAAAGCTTTTCACAGCCTCCTCTGTACACCCTGGAGTGCCCAGGGTGTTCTCTAGAGTTGATGACAAACATGGTGACCAAGTTAGTGTCTTTACTTCCTTTCTCTTGACCTTCCTACCCACCAGTAATGTCTGTGGAAGGGGACCATAATCCTCCCTAGAAAAGGCAGCTTTTATATAGTAAAGACTTAGCCTCTCTCCATTTTTAGTGCAAAACCAACCGTCACATCCTGCCTGCCTCTTGCAGCTACCTGCTCTCTCCTCCATTTTCAAGATGCTCCTGTAGTTATGAGGTACAAGTTTCTTGCTCCTGTCAATCTAAGGAAAAGGGGGAAAATGGGATTCCCAAACAAAATCATATCATTTCTGTAACAAGTCAGGGCTTATGCATACTCCACAGGTGGGCACTGAGGCCCTTGAACAGGAATATGTGTTCAAAACAGGAATGAGACTGCAGGGCAGTCATTAATTTCTAAATATAATTTTTAAAAAACATAACACCAACACAATTCCTTCGCAGAGCAATATGAATTTCGATTTTCTGCAAAGAAGTGGAAGGAAGATCCCAAGTAACTTGTTACCAAAAAAGTAAAAACAATGTACAAAAGAGGTGGCGTTTCAGACCATCTGTATGCTTCTTGCAGTAATATAAACAGAAGCACAAACTGATTTCATACTTGTGCAACACCCACTGAAGCCAAAGGAAATAATGACTTTAAGAGGCAACAGATGGGGTTCACATTAGGTGATGCTGAAACCAAACCAGGCAGGATAAAGGAAAGTGGATATGCAAAATATTCATTTACTTACAGTAAATAAAGAGTTTAACCCCCAGACAACATCCTGCAAAGGAAAAGCACAGTCAGTTAGGCATGCACTTCAGGTGTTTCAAACACATTCACATACTTTATTTTTCTATTAATCCATGAAATTACTGAAAATCACATCTAGATTAAAGGTGATGTTTTGCTAATTTAAATCAAAATATTGAAAAAACTTTCCCATTTCATGGATCCTTGATATTCAGAAGTCATCAAAAACCAAATGCTGCATATTCAAAAACAAGTTCAGAGCTTTCTGTGTGTACAGGAGTTTATTCCTGTTGCTTCTTTGCTCAGGAAGAGGAATAATACTTAGTATATGCCACTAACTGACTGCACTGCTTAGTTAAAAGGGTGGGTACAAACCAATTCAGCAATCCATTCTTAAAATTAAAAAGGTGTCAGCCAAATATTTGGAACTGTGTCAAAATATCAGAGAAATGATTCAGGTGTAGTATGAATATGGAGAAACACCATTCTTATATGAGGATATGTCTGCAATCATTTTACTGCCTTTAAGCGTCTGTTTTAATCACAGCTGAATAGACAGGGTTTGCAATTTCTGCAAACAGGAAGCTTCAGGAAAATATGCCTCCAAATGGTGTCATCAAACACAGCTTATTTTGGGGTGGGCATCTCCAAACGGGTTCTACTAGCGCTGACCTCAGAGCCCACATGCTCCATGCCTTCAAAGATTAAGATCCAATTATTACAGAAAGAGACCTAAAAGGTTCACCTACCACCAACTTTGAAGCTAAGTTTTTCTACCCAGAGCAAATATGATTTTCTTCAGTAGAAGAATAACTAAACTACCCCCTGCAAAATCCCACTGAAGTCAGCACCGGAGCTCACACCTACCAGACAATTAAGGTCAGCATTGCATCTCTTTGCCCTTACAGCCTGCAAGCACTTGACTGCCTACCCATGAAAACCACACTGCCTGATTTCTACTAGTGGGACAAGCACTGCACATTAATCGTTTCATGACTAAAATGTACATTTTACAATAAAGATAAAGCCTCAAAGTAAGAAGTTCCTCTCCATGGCAAAGAACTTTAATAAACAAGCATATTTCAGCCTGTTTCCTGTTCTGGGCCCTCCACTGAGAGTGGTGGACCACAGAAATCCATATCCCTTAAGAATGCTATCCAATTATGCCCTAATGAAAAAGACACGATGTCAGCATTATCCGGACAGCAGCCTCTCACGATTCAATTTTCCTTTGATCTTGCACAAGCAACCCTACTCAGTTTATCTGCTTTTAATAACGTGAATCTGCCCAGCAAAGCTGATATTGTCAGACAGCATTTTCAGTTTCAGCATCTCCTCCTAATGGAGCTTCTGAAACCATCAGGTGTGGCAAAGACAGCAACCCTTTCAAATGTACTCATCATCTTCAATGGCAGCACAGACACATAAACTGCAAAAAAGGACACACCTGAGAACCCAAGAATTACAGTTACCCATACATTTTAAGACATCAGTGCTGAGCAGTCACCCCCACTCCCAAATAACCATCCTGTCGGTTCTTTGGGAAGCATGGGAAAATTAACTATTTCAAATAACAGATGAAAGTCATTATTTTAAGCTTTAAGTTCTGTGCTTGTTTGACTAGAACTACTGTCACAAAAACTGGGCAGAGCAGAGGTTAGCAAAACACGGTATTAAGGAAACCTGTATTAAGCAATGCTGGGGATAAAGTAATTGTACAGTGCAGCGGTGCTAGAGAAAAAATAAGCTGAAGTCACAGATTAAAGGAGGATTTCAGTGGTGTGGAGAGCCTGGAGAGTAGGAACAGGCATGGATGTCTTAGCTTCCATTTCACGCTCCTGTACTGAGGCATGAGATGGTGTGCAGCACAGCGCAGGCTGCCACGGCGTCACCGCTCTTGGGGTCTGCTCCGCTGAGAAGCCCCTGGGTACGCTGCCCCTGGTGTGGATGCAGCCTGAGAACTGACTGAGGCAGGGTGTGTAACCAGGGACAGCTGAGCGTGCCTCTGCCTCCAGCCAGCCACTCTGCTCCAGTGCATGCTCTGACCCCTGAAGGTCAGGAGTCCCTTCCCCTGCTGCCCTCAAAGGCTGTACTGTCCTTCAGGGAGGTAGAGCATATGTTTTGGGAGCGTTAAGAATTTCTTGTGTCCGATTTTAACCCACTATGTGTTTCCCACAACCTTTGATAATGGGACCTTACTAAAATACAGTAATTTGTTTTCTTCCACTTGAAGAAGCAGGAATAAATTAACTTTTTAAGGGTTATCTTTCACCTATACCATGTGACAGCAGATTGCTGCCGGAGAACGTGATGTGGAATTACAATACTGAGTGTTAAAAAATACTCTAAAGAGGTATGAGGAGCTCACGCTAGCACACTGGGGTCTGTCCATTTCTAAAACCCGCCTGAGCACCAAAGTGGCATTTGCAGGGTTGCAAAGTCATCACAGCTGTTCAACCACTTACCAGCATGGCTAAAAGAAACAAAAGAGAAACTCATTCACACTGATTCTGAACTCCTGATGAGTTCACCTTCTCTTTACATTTAACAGTGCTGAAGCCCTCAGTCTCCCAGAGCCTCCCCATCAGGACACCTGCAGATTGTCTCTCCAGACAAAACAACTTCTGCTTCAATACCAGCAGCAACAAGCCGCACCTTACACAAGTAAATGTTGCAACTCAAAACAGAAAAGTAAATTATATCCAATTATTTTCCCATTCTGTAGAGACCTGCTTTTACCTAAATTGCTCCCAAATTCTCATTTGCTGAACCCTGGTTTTAAGATTCTGGGACACTTGACCCATTCAGGCCAGTTTTGCACAGCGTTCTATCCAAAAAACCCCAGCAAAAACCTCTGTAAGGCTGTGATTTTCAGAGTGTTGTAGCTTTTCACAGCCATTCTAGACACCAAAGTGCATAAAAGCATTATTACTGAATAATGTATGTGTGAAAATCTCAGTATCATTTCTGATGTTTCCACCTGTTCAAGTTTTATGATTTGCTGGATTCGTGATTTATACCCTTGCATGGCTCCATAAAAAATAATGCTAAATTACTACCAGAGGGCAACACTCTGTAATGAGTTTGAGACTAGCCTGGATTTAAATCTAGGATATTGAGAAAAGGAAGTGGGATGGAACAGATGAGCAAGAGTCAAGCAAGTATTTAATATTTGAAAAACTTGACACTGTTGCATTGCAAAAATAATCACTTTGCATTATTGACTTCAGCAGAGCTGCTTGCTGCATGAAGATAAGCACTTGCCTCAACGCCTGCTTCACATTTTCCTGACAAACTAAAAGGATTTGCAAGCCACCAAAGATCTGTCAGATTTAACAGTTCAAAAACTTCTGTTCTCTTTCAATGTAGTAAAGCATCATCTTTGGCTTCAAACGTTTACTGAACTTCTGGCTTAAATACCCTGAAAGCAGAAAGTTAACCCTATGTACAAGAATTATTAAAGGTTATCTTCACACACAGGCACAGGGCAGATGTTGACTTAAAATGTTAATTATGCACACCTTTATGCTGCTCCACTTCAGTGAGAGAATCTACTTGCAAAAGGAGAATCACACACAGGGATCTGCCTGTTCATGTGGCAAATACCTGACAAGGCTGTTTCCTTTACAATGCTGCTCTTTGTCTACTTTCTTCTCCATGCTTAACATCAAAGTTATGGAGTACAAGTACACTCACTACTGCTGGGTAACCTCTGAACAGAATCGGAGACCCCTTGCGCTTTTTGCAACAAAGGGGCACAGTCTGCTCAGGATGGACCCTGCAGAAAAGGCTGCAGAACTCCCCAAACCTCTTTATCTGGTTTCTGCTCCAGCTGTGCCCGGGCAGGCCATCTGTCTGTCCCCCTGGCCTCCCAGAGGCTTTGCATCAGCACAGATGTCACCCACGAGGTTAGACATTTTATACAAGACAACTGCAGGTCTCAGGTAGGCAAGGAGTTTTAATTTGCATCTGCTGTGTTATTTCAGAGGATTCAAGTATGGTACTTGAACTAAAGAGCTGGGGTTCCCAAGCAATACCTGGTAAAATCTACAGTGGGTAAGTGGAAGAGGGTATAATGAAGGAAACACAGTCTGCTCCATGACACTGTCACCATTTTGAGCTCAAGCATGAGGAAGGCAATACAAGCAAGTCAAAAGAACCACAGACTCATATATTAACGCTTTATAATGGACCCTTTTCATTTTTTAGTATTTTTGTGTTCCCTGAGTGAAAAGTTACATTAAATCCCTGCCCACAGATTTATTTACAGCATGCCAAATAGGGAAAAAAAAACCCAAACCTGCCACTGCAAAAATGATGAAAGTTCAAGAGCAATTAATCAAAATCCTAAATATAAGCTTTCAAAATAGCCTCTCCTGAGGCTAGAGAGTCTCAAAGCATTGTGTTTGTAGGAGGTCCTAATTCAGTTAGTCACCAAATCTTCCCAAGTGGCATTTCTCACAACCACTTCACAAAAAGCTATGCCATTGAAACCACATCACAGACAAGTGTTTAGCTACACTTGCCGATGTTTGGAAATACAACCACATAACACTTCTTTTGAAGAGAGAGTAAACACGTAAATTGTAACTTAAATTTTCCTTTGAGAGTCAAAGTGTATTTAATATATTAATTTACACAAACAGGCCAGACAAAAGCAGCTAATGAACTTCCAATCAGAGAAACTTCTTTAGAGATCCAAGAAGCATTTCTAATAGCCTGATTAAAGCTCATTGCTAAACTGGTTTTTATATACAATTTAACCCATTCAGCTCATTGAAAGAAGCAGCATTCATTTAAACAAGCAGATGTCTGAAATATTTTTTTTTTCTCTTCAAACTAAAGTAGTAACTGCAATAAAACAAGTGTCAAGCTTGTACATCAGAGTTTGAAAAAGGGCTTAAAATTACACCTGAAAACTGAGCATGCTGAAAGCCAGGCCACTGCATGGCTGCCTCCTGGAACAGGTCTCTGCTGTCCTGTCTGCCTATGCACCAGCATGGATGGTTTTCCACTTCTATTCACCTTTTCCTGTCATCCCTCGCAAACAAGCCCAGCTTATTTCCCTCTTCAATGTAGCCTAGAAAACCAAGCAGCCTTCATCACACCCTGTCCCACCTTCCCCAGGCTCTGCTGGACTACTCCTTCAGCCTCCTTAACATACCTCCCCACAAGCTCCTCTGAGTTCTCCCCACGGACCTACTTACAACCACTACAATGTAACTGACAGCACAAAACTTATCATTGGTCCAAAGGGGTTTAAAAAAAAAAAAAGTATGTTTTCATGCCAGAGACGGTAGGCACTTTTTAGCTTACAAAAAGAATGCCTCCTAAACACTCTTCTCCCAAATAAAATGTTCTCTTTCACATTTCCCCTCCCTGTACTGCTCCTCTCTATAACCTTGTACATAATAGTGTGACAGTATTTTGCAGAATTCCTGTAGCAGATAAAACACTGTTTCCACCTGGAATAAGGTGATGAAGAGAACATCAGTTTTTTGGGTTTTGTTTTTGTTTTTGTTTGGTTTTTTTTTTCAATCGACCACAAAGGCTGTCTCAATTCTCATGTGCCCGCAATTCCAGCATGTGCTTCCCACCCAAACACAACAGTAGCTTACTTAGAAGGCTTTGGGTAACTTAAATGGCATGAACTGCTCCAGTTAGCAAACACAAAAAAAGGAGGAAGGCTGGAAAACGATTTCTTCTGTGCTCAAATATACTAGAGGGAAGAAAACAGGAACAATTATAGTCTGTTCCTCTCCCAGACCAAGACAGTTGTGAACTGCCAAATATGCAGGAGCACTCATCTAATATCCCTTACTTTTGCTACTGACTCCTTGACATTTGTCCCCAAGGTTACTTCAGAACAAGCAGATAATCTCTTATAAATTGTTCCCAGGGGAATTCTATTATAGCTTCTTAATGAACTACACTAGTGACTATGAACACTAAAGCGATCACCCTCTAGAGACCAGTCTACTCAACTGATTAGTAGACGCAAACTGAATATTCAGAAATCAACAATTTGGGGAAAACAGGCATGGTTTAATTAGACTTACTAACATACTACACTGTTTTACTGAATCACTCTTTAAAAATGTGCTAGTAATAACAGCTACTGTATTTAAAACAAAGATTGATCTTTGCCAGAAGCCATTAGAAAGAAAAGGAAAATTTTTGCAATTCTTACGAAGCAAAGATTTGTACAAGACATTGATTTGTGTATTTTCACTGGTCTGGGCATGTACAGAGGGGAAAAAAAAAATTACTCCTTACAAAACTGAGAAAGCCGATTTATAAAAATCAAAATACAACACAATGTACCCCTGAAGAAAAGCTTCCTGAATCTTATTTTAAGAAAAATAATGTCAGACCTATACAGAAGATTGTATTCAGTGGCTTATAACTTCTCTTCACCAAATACCGGGTCTGAAGTTTTTTGTCTACTGCTTATTCAACTTTTAGAGGTGGAGAAGAAAGGTCAAGAAGTGAAAGCAGTAACAATGGACATTTTAAGCACTTTTGAGAGCAAAGGTATTGAAGAAGTATAAATCTTTTGCACTCCAATTCTCTTCAGATGACTTCCTTTACAAAGGGAGTCTTGAACCATTGAAAGGCACCTTGTCACAAAGCTGCGCCTTTTCAACAGCTACAAATACCTATCTAAATTGGACCAGCAATGACATTCAGAAACCCCTTTAACTGTAACAACTAAGTCTCCCTTGCTTGGTCTTTGCTGAACATGCACAGGCCCTCACCAGTCCCCTGTGTCAGTTGGAGCCTCAATGGATGGCCCAGCCCTCATAAAAGCTGCCTCTGGGCAGGGACTTGCACAGCAAGCAGGACACCAATGAGCCGGTCAATGGTTGGTTCAGAGCACCAGTGACATCCTGAAAGCTGGATCTCCCCTGTCCCCACTGTCCATAGCATCAGAGAAGTTGTGGTGTGTGTAAAATGAACTTCTGGCTGAAGCCAGGCCAGATGTATGCCACATGGGTTCCAGCACCAAGCAGGGATGTAGAGATCTGGGCTAAAAGAGAGGACGCTACCCTCCAAACTATACCAAAAAAAAAGGCTCTGAACCACTGGGAGCCTACAACATCGGGAATTAGTACTTATATTATGGAAAGAGACAAATGGTGCATGTCGTCATGCTGACAAGCAGTCCTCAAATGCTTGTGACTCTTGTCTTTCCTTATTTATTGGTTCAAAAGCTCTCTTCTGTACCTGCCTCTGCCTTCTGCTGCCACTCCCTAAGTTAAGGTTTCTTCTATATTTATCCCCTTGTGTTTCAAGAAGACAGCTCCCTAGAGCTGTCTTTTGCAATGCTGATATCCCCTGCACTATCCCAGAAAATACAAGGCAGCATGCAGCTTAGGCCCTGAGGAAGGGACACTGTGAACATGTGTTGCAAGAGGGTCCAAAGCTTCTTGAGCACCAGGATCCGGTGGCAGTATCAGGCAGTGGCTGATCTCATAACTGCCAAGAAGGATGAGGAGAACCAGAAGACATGAGCCCAGCAGATGAAAGAGGGAGCTCCTGCTCTCCAGCCTCAGGGCAATTGCGGGTTGGGGAGGGTTTGACACGAACCACCTCATTACGAAGGATCTGAAAAAGCTCTTTACTTGGGAGCCCAGATAAAGCTTCTTACTCACTAGTTATCCACACCCTGGGATCATTACACAGAAGAATGTGGAGGATACCTTAAACACGCTCCTCCTATCCTGCAGAAAATCCCTTCAAGGATGTAGTGACACACTGGCAGCCTGCTCCTCATCCCAGCTAGCAACAGCAACCCCCTTGTGCTTCTCCCCCTTCTGACTCCAAAAGCATTATCACTTTCCTGTATTTAGCATGGCCAGGGAGTCAGGCTTTCAGCAGAAATAGCTTAGATTATATACATAATGTATGTATATATTTGAGAGAGAATGGTCTTGTTCTCTTCAGCAGTAGCACTTTGAGATGGCAAGAACAGAGTATAGCTCTAAAGGACTCCATATTATTTTTGACATCAAGCACTTTGCAGCATATCAGTGCCCATACCTTCAGGGACATTTTTCTCTCTTTCACAGATTCCTTTGATCAAGACCCACAGTGCTCACCTCATAACCTTTCAGAAAATAAAGAATAAGTCTTCAAGACTAAACACTTGCACTGACCTGTTTCTGTTAAGCTACAGGGATAGCTCTCTGCTGCTGTGGTGGCCTTTCCCTAAAGCTATCTGCTTGCAAGCATATGTTTTGTTACTCACTTTGCTGAGTGGAGGAAAGAATAAAGATGTTGGCAGCAAGAGACATTGTGCTCTGTGGTCCTAGGAGCCTCCAGGAGATAAACACACAGACCTGGACCTCTAAGTGCTCTCTGTGTGAGAGGGAGGAAGGCAGCTCTGTAAACAAAGAGGATGAGCTAGGTGTGACCCCAGAGACAGTACAAAGAGGTAAGCAGGCACAGCCCTCCCCTGAACAGTGTTTCAGTCAGAAGGTGACCCATAAAACCTACAAGCCAGCCAAGAGAGAACTCCCAGAAAGTTATTCTGCATAACGTGCTCCTCAGACAAAAGAAAGCCCACATGCCACATGAGTGTCAGCTCATTCAGGGTGGCCTTCGAGAATAGCTGTGGCAGGCACAGAATTTTCACCCTTCTGCTTTCCTCCCACAGTGCCAAACACTGCTCTGGGTGGGGAGCAGCCTTGGGTGACAGATTCCACCATGCCTCTTGGAAACATCACAAGGAAGAACATGGTGGTGTACAGAGTCTTAAATGGGCAACAGTATGAGAGGCACAGACACATTGCCTGAAACGACATCCATCTGACAATTCCTGTATGATACCAGAGAAGACAGATGAAGGCTCACCACCTAAAAAACCCCAGGTGTACTGCATTAAGCAGAATTTGAAACTCATAGGCAGTGAATGACTGTAATCACACACAGGGCAATCTGTTCCTCCGCAGCGCTCAAGAGGCTCTATACTGGTCTATACCAGGAGGCAGCAGATGCCTTGACAAAGTCCATCTCCCCCTTGAGATCACACATACAATTTCTGAGGTGCTCAGTTTTGTAATCTTGGTGATCATGACCAAGAAGAACCCAGGAGATGGATGTAAAATTCATACAAGACCAAGAATCTCCTTGCTAAGCTACGCAGTAATTACTCCTCCTCCTGTAAGAGCATTGTAAGCATTTGTGCTCTTTTCCACTGCTATGAAGCCTGTAGCTTTCTTCTTTTGACAACTTTTCCCTCTGTACCAGTATAAGGGACAAACACATTCCGCCCAGAAGGCAGCTTTTACAAACACATGCTTTGACATTTCTATATACAATACAAAGACCCACTCCAAAATAGGGTTTGAATAAATCAACAGCAGAAAAATGTTACCATAATGCTGGCTGAGAAAAATAATAGCAGCAGCAAGAATTAATGAGAATGACACAGAACATACAAGTTTACTTTTTTCCCTTCGTCCTGAAGAGTGACAGCTATTGACCTTTTAAAATATTCCCCTATACTAATTACATGTAATTTTGACATCAGACCACCTGTTTTCATTAAGACACTGTATGAAAGCATTGTGCTTATACCAAAGTTTTTAATACTACACAAGTTTATGTTTAAACATTGACATAAAGATAACTGGAAAAATTAAGTCAAGACCCTCTGATTTATGTCTCCAAGAGATTGGAGTCTGACATTTGCATCATTTCAAACAAAGTAATTTTACTGCCTAAAGACAACAGCAGAACCAATGCAATAAACAGGGCGTATTTTCCCATTTATTATTAAACACTAATTAAATAAGGAAGCCTCTTAAGAATAAACTCCAAATAGCAACAGTTTATTGTAAACAAGTCTTAATACCTTTTAGATTAGGTAATCTAATAGCACAGACAGGTATTTCTTAACCTAGTATCTGAAGTTATGGGAAAGGAATTACTTTAAAAAAAATGTTTTCCTACAGGTGGGTATGAAAATCTGGCTGCTATCTATAGTTTAAGACTACCTCAATGTTTCCCATCCCTGTTCCTGATAGCAGTAATACAAAAATGACAAAACCCATCTCTTTCAAGTATCTTGGCGAAGAACTGAAATGCATATACACCTTACCAGTAAACTCAAAAATACTAAAGAAAATACTTCTCCAATTATCTGAGACTCCATCAGAACAGTGTTACAAATAAAAGGACCTTGTGAACATTCATCATACATTTAAAAATACTGGTTTTATTATTTTTATTTCTATAATTATTTTAATAACAGCTCAGCCCTCTGAGTCAGAGTTGCACAGTGTGCTTTGATTATTTTTATGGTTCATAAATCAGTCACTGACCAATCTCCAGTCATAGTTTATTAGAGATAACTGCAGAAGGAACAGCTTGACTTTTAGAACCAATTAGGCAATCACAATACACAGATCCACTTCTTCAAGATAATTTTATTGCAAAGTGAAAACAAGCATTTGAGAGAAAGCTGATGAATACTAGGGAGGCCTATCTTAACAGATGATACTCATGGCAAATAAGGTACAAGGAAGTGCATGTTGAGGACTTCTGAGTCTGAAACTGGAATCAAGGGTGAAGAAGCAGGATATCTGAGCAACAGCAATAGTGTTACTGCATACTGGGTATTTAAAAGCTGGTATCTCCATGCACATAAAAATCCGAGAACAGAATGGAATTAAAACCATCTATTTGCTTTCTGTCTGGAGAACTTCAGTTTTGACCATCAAACCTAAAACCAGGAGAAAAGCCAGTTCAGACAGTCTGAGGAAAGGCCAAAAATAACTTAAGCAGTCCTCAGCTTTATGAATATTCTGTTTTAGGAAAGAAAGAAGTATGCAATAAAATGGTACAGAACATAACAGAATGGAGACTGAAAGGTAAATAAGCTCCTGTTGCTAACTCATAGCTTGCTATAAAGAAGTAAAAGATTACACAAAGATCAGTTAGAAAGCACTGCATCAGTTTTTACACAATCCATAGTCTGTGGACCAAACTGCTATCAGAAATTATCTAAGCATTTAGGATTCAGAAGTGTTACTATGGATAAAGAAATCATTTACAATCGCATCGTGATTTAAAAAGTATATATAGATTTCTTTAAAACATTAACCTACCAATGAACTGTTTCAGGGTTTAAGTCCAACTTTCTTCATAACCTGATTAAAAAAGTATCTAATACAGGAGCTCAGAAATAGCACATTCTTTAGTGCCTTCACTAGTACACAGGCTGCTTTTCACAGCAGTCCATAGAAATGCATTCAGTAGCAAGAAGAAGTGGAAAAAAGATAATGCTCAACACTTAGTAACTTAAAGAGAATGCAAACATGGATGAGACAACACTGAGTGCAACAAAATGCTAGAAAACAAAATTGAGTTAGCTTTTTCCCCTCCTTAAGAATTCTCTACACTTAAAAGACAACTTCACAGAGTATTTACAAGATTTTAATTTTTATTTCAGAAAGTTAAAAGGCATCAATTACATGTCTCTTCATGTTTCTACCCATTTGATACCAAAGCGTATAAAGGTCACAGCAGTTTATTTTGAAGGATTTTTAACGTAAGAGCTCTGCTGCCACCACAAGGCTACAGATGAGACACAATCTAAAACTTCTAAAACTTAAAGCCTTCTAAAAGGTTAAGCACATAACAAGAACGCATACAGTAGAGTACTGCATAGCTGGTTTGTGCATGTGGCTTTTGAAGTTCTTTGTTATCTATTCGAATGGTTTTACTAACACACTCAGAATGACTGCATTAGTAATGCCTGCCACTTTTTAATCACAGAAACACAGTACACCCCCATTCTCAAATATTGTAATAGTGTTTTAGAGTGCCTTATTGGACAAATTTGGGTACTAGTCCTCCAGAAGACCAGGCTGGCTTCATATTATTGATGAGTGGATCAGGAAATAGTGACTTTCAAGTCTATCATTTGCCAAGACCAGATACTATCCATAGCGCTACTGCACAAGTTCACACAATATTTCACCTTGGGAGATGAGCAGGGTCTCCAAACCATGGTGTCCAAACGTTGAAAACAAACGATTCAAGAAGGTTGGATTAGTGGGTGCAGGTGGTGTGTTAAGACATAAAAGTAACCTGGGTCACATCTCATGGCTCTTATCTGCTACCAGTCACTCGCTGTTTCATGTATTTCTATGGTCTATTGTTAACACGTACCTACCACAGTTATTAACACACACTGACAGAAAATGACTGTGAGGCCATGCTGCTAATAAACCAGCACAACTGCATATTTTTCCAACTCAGAAGCATGTGTAGCCTGGAATCTAAGCACTTGGACACTAATCAAGCTTTAAAACACATAGGAAGGTACGCATGAAGCTTTACAGGTGACAATCAGCCAGAGATCTGAAAGAGCACTTGCCAGCATGGCTGTCAGGAACCCTGGCTCTGACCAAGAACCACCTTTCCCATGTTTACTAGTCCTTTCAAAGAGCATACTTGCAATGAACAAAGAACGTCTTTGACAAAGAACAGACTCACTCCAGATGCTAGTTATCTTCTAATTACAATTTGTATCCCAAGCAAAATAGTGCTTGTAGCTTCCCAACATCCCCAACGGCCAGTTCTGCTCTATTTTCTTTTTCAAGCTATTTTTTAAGTACTAGAAGCATAGTGTAACTACCGTGTTTCTACAGAAGCACAACTTGGAAGGCAGGACCAACATGTGGTCCTTGTGATTTGAGATGTCATCACAAAAAATATCGTGACAACATGACAAGTGAGAGAACACTTACTGAAACTGCACATTTACTTAAAATGGAGACTCTGAAGACAAAAAAAAAGGAATTAAAACTTTTCAATTTGGGGTGGGATTTTTTTTAAGTTATAAAATGTGAGCTTGCAATTGTGGTGCTTCAGTGCCCATGAGGGAGAAAACAAAATCCAAGGGCAATGCTGGATTATCTTTTTTTTCTTTTAAAAGTTAGGCTACTATCTCCTTTTCTCTTGCTGAATCTTTCATTTCAACACCCTCAAAGTTTTTTTGTTTGGGGTTACAGATGTTGGGTTTTTTTCCCCCCTCTAACTTACTGAAGGTAAAACCACCCTAAAATGCTTCATATTATTTAGTAACTTGAGTCACCTGGTAGTTGGGATTCCAGGACATTTAATCTATGAAATTAAATCACATGCAAAGAATAAAATGGAAAAGAAGATCCATATGCATCTCCATCATCCCTAAGGACAGGAAGTTAGCTACACTAGATGTCAGCAGTTATTCCCACTCATAGCCTTAACACGAGACAGTATTTTAATCTATTTAAGAAAGATACCAGGAACAAAGCTAGGAGAGCAGATAAAAATATATGTACATTCTTATCCAGTTGCAGTATTGGTGTACTAGTTTTCTAATGGTTGAAGCTTAACACTTGTAGTCCAAAAACTTTAGCTGGGAATGAAATACAGGGACAGGAACTGAACCAGTTAATTATCCAGTCAGCATCTCGATTTAAAACATTATGAAAACAGAAACACAAGAGGTAAACCGAAATCATACAGCTAATGAAAAAAAAAAAAGTAGGGAAAGGGTGTTTAAGAAAACCCACAAAACACACACACACTGATTTTGCTTCTCTTCCCAGGAAGCCAGATACTCATGAAGCGATTTTACAGACTGAGGAAAGTCACAGATCGCATACACAATGCCAAAAAGGAAATCAAGTGTTAGATAAAACTCATTTTCAATTTGCCTTTTGAAAAGAAACAAGAACATTACATATGTTCCCTTTATCTACCTAATGTAAGTAACATTCTTGAAGAGTCAGTTTGGGCAGGGTTCCTGGTAAAAGCGAAAGTGAGATTATTGCTCAGTGCTCTGCAAGACTCTTCTGGCAGCAAGGTCACGTAACAGTAAATGGACAATGAACCGCTTCCTGTAGCAAGACAAGAGTAGTCATGGTGCTGACCGACCCACATGTCCTTTGTGACAATCTCCCCAAGAGTATCATACAAGAACCATGACTCTCAATTTGTTAACACTGCCCAGCTGTGGTGGGACCAACTTCTGCTACAACTGTCAGCAATTGATGGGGCCAGATTTCAATTACATTTTAGCAAATGAGATAAAATTACATTTGAGGCAAGGTTAAAGGGCAGAGGCAGTTAGTTCTCTCCTGCTTTATGAAGTAGCTAACTGCAGATGCGTTGCTCCCCCTTTAAACACTGGGGATGAAACAGAGTCCAAGTAACTACACTGATTTTGTACTACATGGTGTTTTTCTCAGATGCAACTTGCCTTTCACTTTTCCACATTCCTCTTACTCAGAGGAAGTTGGCAGGGCAGAGAAGATGGACTATTGGTTTGTCAGTAATATCATTACAATGGAAGTTATGAGGGTTCTGGATTACTGTTAGTTCTGCTCATGTCATGTTCTTGTATTTGTTGCCTGGGTAAAACAAAAAAAAAAAAGCAGACCACCCTTACTGAGCATTGTTTCTCAGGGTCACGTGCAGCCACACCATTCTACAAAACCTTTTATCGATCAAAGCAGTATTTGTACAGCTAAGCTAAAACTAGCAAACATTTCTATAATCAGATAGCACTGTACTTGTAGTTTCAGTATTGCCACTGACACTTGTTGAAAGACAAAAAATTTAGCTGTTTCTAGAGCAAACTGAAAAAAACACTTCCACAGAAGTATTTTAAAAGATATATCTAGTTTGATGTATGTATCTAAAAGGAAATGGTACCTTTAATGTTCTAGTTGGAGCCCAGCCAGTGCCATCAATTGAATGTTCTCTCAATAAACTGGAAAAAAGACACATATATTATACAGTGCAACTTCTAGTTAAACAACCTCAGAAATCTTCTCAGAAAGCATTAAGATCTTTGGAAGTAATTGCACCATAGGAATTACAGACCTCTTGCACTATTACCTGCTACTGGGATATTAAAGCACAAAATTGATATGCCTTCCTCAAATGACATTCTACAGAGTGTCATTACAGATTTCCTGATCAGAGTTCAATTTTTGTCAACAAAACTGAATTATTTTCATCAAGCAAAATAATTGTGACAGAAATCCTTGTGATAGTCTCGACATTGAACCTTTTATTTTCCCTGAGCACACAGACATATATGCTCCAGTTTAGAATCTGTTTACCTTTGGTGATGAGACAGTCTTACAGAATGACCTCTCACCAAATCCACACATTTCCATCCAAAAAAGGGTATTTTTGGTGGGTTATCTAATTAGAAATAAAGAGGATTATCATCATCTTTTCTGTGAGAGGATTTCAGCTTCTTAAAAGAAGGAATAGGGAAGTGAGATGGTTGTGGCCTGTCTGCTCAGGACAGCTCACCAACAACCATAACATGAACATATGCATCTCGAGCCTCCCTGTGGGTGCAGGACAGCCTAGGAGCAGGGTCCTGCAATCCTTTCAGCAGGTGAGCTAGATTGCAACAGAATGTTTTAAGGCTTTACATACAAACTCAATCCCACACATCCCCAGATGGAAATCATAAAGACGACTACTCTGGGCAAGAGAGATCGCTTACAGGAGGAAAAAGTTCCTTATAAACTATAATACATGCTTTTGAATTTCAATATAAATACGTACAAATATTAATACAGATAATTAAGATACCAACTTTCCTATATACAGATATACTGTATAGAAGTTTTATATAACCTTCATAACACTGGATATTAAGTCCAGTGAAGCTGTTGACCTATTTACAAGTTGAAATCATTGAGGTGTATTCAGTTGGTTAGGCATTCCTTTCAGGTCAAAACATCAGCAGTTATGAGAAGTAAAAATATTTGAGATGAGAGCATAATTAAGAAATGAGCTGAAGTCTTGCTCACATTTGTGAAAGCAAAATTAATAGTCTGAATGAGAAAGCCTAGAAAACTCCCTGAAGCATCATTTCACAATCACATCTTCCTCTTAAGTAATCTAAAACTGAAAACTCATACAGCAAAACATGAAAATTCATCACCACCAGCAGTTTCTGACACTGAAATGACAGGGTTAAAGTGAAATACTCTTAAACTATCAGGTTTTACCAATTTTCAGGATGACATGTATTAATTCATTTTTAAATTACAGTAGATGACTGAACCATACAGGCTACCCATATAGTTATTTATTGAATGCACTGAGTTTTTAATCCAAGGAAATATACCACAATTAGCATTATTCCTTGTTCAATGTACAACCATACTAATGAGACCATTCCATCTTAACTGTGCTTCTAATCTCATTTCTCTGCCTTTAAAAGGAAAAAAAAATATGCTATTACTACTAGTGCAGCTCAAAACTAATTTCAAGAACATTAAAAATAATATCTCATGGCTGTGATTTTTTATTCATATTAAAAAAGTAAAAGTCAAAATGCTGAACAGGTAAGAGCCAGGATTTTCATGTTTTGGGTAAACAGACTTTTTAACTTGCTTGCTTTCTGCTACAGTACTTCCCTTTATCTCTTCATACAGTTCACCGTGAACTTAAGAGCAAGGAATGTTAACACACACACCCCCCCCAAAAAAAAAAAAGCATTAAAAAGTCCACCGATAGAGCTCAAAGTGCCGGAGCACATCAGCTAAGCCTCATTAACACCCTTCCAGCTTCCCAACACTGCAGACCTCTCTCTGCACATCTCCAGATTGGGACATCAGCAGCCAGGACTCAGAGAGGAGACACTCATAGCCTTCACAGAGGTCTGGCAGAAAAGAATGTAGATAGATAGGTGTACCTTTGCCTAATATTTCTCATTTGCTGATATAACTCATTTTTAGAGCAGCATCTTCTTTCTTCCTACAGATTGTGAATGATCATTAGGTCCCTAATCAAAGCCTTTTCCTAGCACAGCATGTCTAGAGAAACTGCATCTCCTGCTCTCCATGGGGATGACCTAGATATAACTGCCAGAGAGTTGAGAATGGTGATCTGCTCTCAGAGCATCATACACACAGCAGAATGAATACCAGAATGAGTAGAAATGCACAAAACACATCATCAACTAGTTTAGTAGATGAGCAAGCATCAGCATTTAGCTTCCATTTAAAGACCTGTCAACCACAGGTCCTGCTGCCACAGAGGAGCTGGGCTACTAGGAATTTTTCAAATGGCACAACCAGCAGAGTTTCTCACCCACTCAATGCTTCAAGAAGCTGCCTCTGATGAGCTGCCACACAGATGACAAAAGCCACCTGTTCTACCAGGGTTTCAAGACACCTGATGGGCAGGAAAACCTGTTTACTTGAAGTGACTATTCTAAAATTGCCAGGACTTTGCTGTCTCATACAGGAGTGCCAGAAAGCTCATCTAGTACTATTCAGATTGAATAAACATTCAGAAGCCTCCCTTGTGATGCTTGAGAATTAATTTGCAAGAGTAAAGAGAGGGGTAAACGAACTGTTCAATTTTGCAGCATTGCAAAGTACTGAAGTTGGTGAGTGAGGGCATGCCTTGGGGCAGAAGCAGCAGGGCTGACAGGAGTGCAGTGTCATGAGCAGGAGTTTGTCCAGCAGGGAACTTCACCAGGAGCAGGGAAGGACAGTAAAACACTTTCCATCTGCTTCGTCTTCAGATGTAGTAGGGTCTGAGAGAAGCCAAGCGTGTCCTCAATCATAAAGGGGACTGGAACTGATAATTGCACCTTAGCATCTTGTGTTTGTATCTAAGGAAACCTCCCAGAACATGATTTCAAATCCTCATATCTTGAGTTCCTATGGGAAGACTGCAAAAATCACTATTTTTGAAACTATAGTAACCAAAACAGCCACTGATGTGACCAGTCAGCTGCTCAGCTTTTGTTTTCACAAATATCTTCTCATTTCATAATTCCCGAATGAAGAAAAGCTTTGAGGAATTTTTTTTCTTTTTAAATACACAGCATCCTAAAGATACCTTGCAAAAACATCAACTAAACTGGAAACTGCCTGGCTCTAGCAAGCTTAAAACTTTCTGAGATTCAGCTAACGTGATTTACAGCTTAAGTGACTAAAAATTACTGTAATGGGAGATCAATCCTGGAGAAAACCTGCTTTCTGTAAAGATCTCAGATGAACAAATTTATCAACATAAAATGTCAGTTCCAAAAAGAACTTCTGCCTTCCTTTTGCCAACAGAAAGTATTATTCAAGGTAAGTGTGAATTAAAAAGCTGTAAAACCACTCCAGAAACGCTCTGCTGGCAGACACACATTAGAGGGGTTATTCTCTTGCTCACCTCCTGCTGCCCACCTCCCTGCTCAACCCAGCACCACCAGTGCAACCATTCTGGAGGCCATCATATAGACCAGATGAGTGGAGCAATTGGTGTAGAAAGTCTTTCTAAAGAGCTTTTTGTTTCCACATTGACACAGTTGAGGAGACTGGGAAGAGCACTGGGGAACAGAAACAAGCAATCAACTTAATCAGCTTTTATAACTGGAGAAATTGCAACACTGAGCTCTACTAGATAGAATTAATCAGTCTTCAAACACTTCTCCATTCGGCACCCTTTAATATTGCATCATAAAGCAACCAAACCTTAACTAACAACACCTGACAAAAAAGATACACCCATCAACACTGACCCCCTCACCACATAGCAGAAAAACACTGAAATTTTTAAGTAATTAAACTGGTCTAAAAACTTAAGCAGTCAAGAAGGAAAAAGAATACCTCAGGCAGAGATCACATCAATATGGGGAAAAAGAAAAACAGTCAGTCACGTGCTTTACACTGTCAAAAAAGTAGTCAACTAGTGTTATGCAGTGAACAAGCATATCCTTTCTAGGTTTCTTAGTGTCTTCTATCTACATGTGCAGTGGAGTGAATATCCACAGCTACAGTGCAGACCTAACTAATATGGCCCAGAGTAACTGCAATCCATAAAGCACAAAGAAACAATACTTTTCCTGCCTTAAACTATTACATTTGACTACAAGCTTAATAATTTGGTATGTTTTAATTCAGGGGTGATTATCAAACCAACACATACCATGAGGTATGTTTAGCAAAAGACAATTGGGGAAAATACTGATAAAGAAATTTTTTCTGCTTTTAAAAATAACTGAAGCTATTTTAATGTAAAGACTCTTGTATAAGTTGATTGCAGGTACTATAGCTAAGTGCATTCTCCACTATAACAGGCATAAAGCAATCTAAATTATTTTAGTTTTTCCATCTAAATGGTAAGACATTTCAAAGGTTTGGTATGTTAAAGTATCTGACAATCAAATAAAGCTGATGTTTCAATACAGATGTTGAAAAAATAATTGCATTAGAATTATGATGTTCCAACACTATGTTCATCTTTCATAATTAAAACCATTTAAAGACAAGAAACACTGAAATATCCAAGAATGTGAGTCTTTATTTAACCTCAGAAGATGCTGCACTGTAGTCAGAGCTTAAACTTTTAGCTATCATTTGGTGTCTAGTATTTCTTGTTTCCTGGTTCCAAAAAGCTCAATTATTCCTTTACTTACATTATTTGATTCAAAGCGTCTAAGCTTTCTCCACTAAGCCACAAGGACTATGGTGGAATTTAAACTGTAAAAACATAATCCTCAAATCAGTCTCCCTACTGTCGAGTGAAAAGTTCAGCTGTGTAAAATGCAACAGTTCCAGGTGGCACTGAGAAATACCACAGGTCTGAAAAATTTGCTAAAAGTAGCAATACATATTTGCCAAAACAATCTTCCTGCATGACCAGCATACAGCTCCAAATATCTGGACAACAAGATTCTCAGGCAGGCTCAGAGGATTTCGTATTTTTCTCCAGTGCTTTTAAATCCTCCAATCCCCAAGTGAGGTAAAAATCTATGGACGCCAGCCCTAGTTGCCTGTAAATCTGCTGCAGTCTGACACTGTCGAGCACCAGGAACATACTACAGCCTCCTGTATGTTATGGTTTATATCACCCTTGGACAATACAAGCTTCCCAGAAGCATGAAGCAGACCACTATGGCTAAAAGCACAGATATCAGCTCTTTAGCTGTTATCAAGCTGATCAGCCTGTCCTGTCTGTGAAGTGTGACAGATTGCCCTGTGAAAACTTAATTTTCACCAGGACCTTGAACACAGCACTAAAATGATTTTTAAATCTAGAAGAAAAAAAGCTAAATTTTTCCTAAGCGCTAATTTGCTACACAAGGTGGTAACTGCTTTGAATTTTCAAAATACCTTTCAATCTCACTTATATTCATTGCTTCTGCTTCATCTACTTTTTCTTTTATGTCCCATTAACTTGAAAAATTACAGTCATGCTTCTCACTTCTGTTTCTTTTCAGTTTCTGACCAATTTCACCATCAGGTACTCATGATGAAACACTGGAATTAAACAAAGTTTCAGAAACTGATTTTGAAGAGGCCACATTTATGATCAAGAAAATCCACCCAGCAACATAAGCCTCTCACCTTGGTAAAGCAAAGCTTTCAGGCTTCATACCTTGACTTAGACTCCCTCAACTCTGTTTTAATTGGCACACGTGTCTTATAGCAGATATTAAATGTTAAAATAAACAAATAGCAACTATACAGTAATTACTGTCCAAGTTTAAGGAACACTTTTTCCTTCCTTTTTGATATATAAATGGTTTTCAAGCACTTCAACACATTCAGGCAATTAAACAAGGAAAGCCTTAAGCCCTCTCATGGCCTAAGGACTATTCATTTATGGAAGGAGAAAAACCCACAAAGTTTTGATTAGGTTGGAGTTTACATTTTCACTCCAAATAGAACAAAACATTAAGTCTGAACCTGAAAAGCCAGGCACCTCATGGTGTCTAGCGCACAGCAAGAAAAATACTTTCAGTAGATTTCTAAGTTCTTAAGAGTCACACACCACTGATTTGCAGAATCTGCTGAAAAAGATACTAGAAAGAAAATCACATACAATGTTTATCACACAGACAAACCGCCAAGGTTAAAAAAAAACAGAATGCTGTTGCTACCTTAGGCAGATTTCTCCCGTCTCTGTAATGTTCGGATGCCAGATTCTTGTCAAGCATTTTACCTTTGGAGGCTGCCAGGAGAGAAAACAAGTTACAATGTTATAATTTAAAATAAAACCCTAGCACTGTTACAAGTCACAGAACAGAAAAATATTTGATATTCAGAGCCTATGTTTGTATGCTAAAGACCCTGATAATATAACCTTCAGGAGTTACACCAGCTTTCTCTGTCCTTTTAGTTTCTCCAAAGTCTTCAAAAAAGCTGGGCTGGTATTAGGCTTTTTCTTAGAAAAGCATAACATTAAAGAAAGCCAAGAAAACTTACTCTCTTCTGCCTTCAAGGGAAAGAAAACACTGCATGTCATTCAGTTTCTTAACACTTAACTAGTAAGACAGGAATTTAAAATGGAAAACTACTAAGTGTTTTCCTGCAAGACTTATCTAAATCAGGGTTTTGTTAAAAACCATCAAAGGACGCAATGATAATAATTAAGACAAAAGAACATCTTCTTTTAAAGGCAGAGCTTCCTGTTCACAATTGAATAGGAGGTATCACAAGGAGGTATCAAGAAGGCACATCATATCCAAACTTAAGGCACCAATATAAAAATCCACCAAACTTCTTTTCAGTCAAGATCACCAGATCCATAGCAGGTTTTGAAATACAGATTCTTAAAATACAGTCTCATTTGCTCTAGTTTTGTGAAGTAAATAAAGAGCGGGTCATAAAAATTCTGGTAGCTTAGCAACAGCACGTTGTTCCATCCATGGTCTCCAAATTGCAATTTGCAGCTTTCAATCAAGCAGATGATTTCTTACAGTAAGTGTACTGGAATACATCAGCACAGACCAGTACATTTCATAACTTCAATTAAATCACATAATATAGATGTGGAGCTATTTTCCTCTGCTGCTTCCCATGAAGTCTTCAGTCAAGAGACAAAACAGCTAATAGCAGTATTTGCATAGTACCACAATGTGTTTTGTCTCATTGCTTTGTTCTCAATTTACCAATTATCTTTTTAGTAAAATATTTTTTTAACTATGACTCCTTGGAAAAGAGATACGAAAATATGCAATGAAGTGAGCTACCATTAACTTATCTGTCTGGCATGAAAAGAAGAAGCACCTATCACCACAACAAATCTGCAATTCATAATGTAATGTTGACTTTTCTCCAGTCTTATTTCATGTTTGTCCAATAACTCAAGGGACACTGACTACCCCAGTGCTGGATCACAGCATCATTCACAATTAAGTGGCATGTATGAAAAGTCTCCACACTTTTTACCTTCAAAACAAATGCTGTTCTTCAAAGTTCTCTAACAGCACTTTTAATTAGTTACACCTTCACATTGTTTTGAAAGATTATGTCTAGTTCTCAAGAAAGGGAAAGCAGCAGTATTTATTCCATGCCAGTAGATTAAGATGAAAGAGTAATTTTCTACCAAATGCTCCTTCAAACAGGGAATGTATTGGAGAGTAGGGAGAAAAAAAAAAAAAAAAAGCTTGATACAAACTAAATCTTAAAAAAATATCCCCAAATCCTTACACTGAGTAAATTAACTGGTGTCTCATTTTTTGTATCATGGAAACAAAAGAACTCCTTTATCCTTTCAAAGTATTCTTCATTGCTAAAAATTAGAAAAAAGCCCACTCCTGACAGTTAAGACAAAGCTTTTCTTTCTCCCTCCTTTTTCTTCTGTTAGACAGACAGGACAACTGTAGCACTCCCATCAAATTTATCTTCAGACAAAACTTCTCCTTCAAGCTCGCTCCAAGTCATCTTTGAGTCTTCCTTAGATCAACAAATCCACACAAGATTTCCCTGGGATGATGTTTCACTTGAATACCTCCAACCAGATCATACCTGTGACACTTTGCACAACAAACTTTACAAAATGCATTTATTTCATTGCTCAAACTCCTGCTTCACCTCCGAAACTGAAAGCTGTACAGGTAGATCCAACCTTAACTGGGGGTAACAACAGCGAATGGATTAATTTTCTTCTGCATTTCTAAGCAGCCATTTATCTTTCAGGATCTCTCATTAGTTTTGATAAGGGAAACCATTTGACTTTCATCCATTCTCAGTCCACTTCAACATATCAGTGAATATAGATGGTACAAGAAAGTGTTGCAAGCATTTAAGAACTACACATATACTGACTTTGGTCTTGGTGGAAGTTCAGGTTTGCCTCATTTCTTTAAAAGCAGCAATTATTCTCTCCCCTCCCTTATTCTCACCAAATGAGAGATTGGACATAAAAAAGTGCTAATCAATAAGTGAACTTAACTAACAGTTTCAGATCTTGATCAATTTGGCAAGCCAATCACTCTAATATGACAGGGGTACTAATACATATATGTTTTATCTGTCCTGTAACAAGTTTTTCACTTCACAACCTTTTCTCTAGAGAAGGGATGGGGTTCCTAGCAGAAATGTGGCATCATCACATGTCAGAACCACAGAGGCTGCAAACGTGGCTCAGCTTGCAGTGGCAGACAGTTTAGTTTTATGTGAACATTAAACCAGATCTTTACTATTAATCAGGTCCCACTCCTTAAAGCACCAGGTCCCTAGTCTTGTAGCTACCTTTATTTCATCAGCTGTACCTCAAGCCAGAAAAGAAGGCAGCTTGTTTATTAGTATTTTAAAAATCAATTAATCCCTTGGTCACCTGATTGATTTATTTTAAACATTTGCTCCCATCTCCTACCGACCTCTATTTCTGGGCAGCCAGTCAACCAAAAATGTAGTGCTTGGGCAACAGATGCTGCAGAGACAGAGGTCAGGCAGCAGCACTTAATGCTTTAGACAGTTGCTTTGTACACCATTAAATGTTTTGCTTGCTGTTTCACAGCTTCCTCTGGTATCTGTATGGACAGAAACACTCCTGGCAGGTTTTGTAAGCACAAATGCTAACAAACTTCTGTTCGATTTACACAAAAGCTCCTCAATGCACAACCTATTCCCTAACAAGAATAATACTTTAAAATGCCAAGGGACAGCTTAAGAACAGATTTTAGTATTTCTAACGACATGGTAGTTTGATCAGACACTACAGAATTAACTAACTGTGCTCCAGTTTTCTCCTCATGATTCCTCTGCAACATCTGTATCAGTATCAACTGCTTTCTGTTCTGACACAATATCCCCTCACCAAAGAAAACAGTCCACAGGCTACCTGCTAAATAATATATTACATTGTTAAAGAAGTCTTTCCTTCACTCTGCACACCTGCTAAGGATATAAAGAATAGCACAGTGGGAAAGTATGCAACGAAGCTGGTGAAGGGTCTGGAGCACATGTCTTACAAGGAACGGCTGAGGGAACTGAGGAGGTTTAGTCTGTAGAAGAGGAGGCTGAGGGGAGATCTCATCGCCCTCTACAGCCCTGAAAGGAGGGTGCAGAGAGGGGGGATGAGTCTTTTTAACCAAGTAATAAGCAACAGGACAAGAAGCAATGGCCTCAAATTGTGCCAGGGAAGGTTTAGACTGGATATTAGGAAGCATTTCTTTACAGAAGGGGCTGTTGGGCGTTGGAATGGGCTGCCCAGTGAGATGGTGGGGTCCCCATTCCTGGAGGGGTTTAAGAGTTGGGTTGACCCAGAGTTGAGGGATCTGGTGTAGTTGGGAACTGTTAGGTAAATGGCTGGACTGGATAATCTTCAAGGTCTTTTCCAACTTAGATGATTCTGTGATTCTGTATTGAGGGCAAATTTCAGACACGAAGGGATATGCAAGCATGGATCAGCCATTTTTCTTCCCAAATATCATGAAATATGAAGTGCTTTGAACCACAGAGCAAGTACGTACCACACTTTGTGACTGGGACAGGAAAAAGCCCTCCTATACTAACAGAGACTGGAATTTCTTTTAATATTTTAGCAGCTATCTTTACAGAAGAATTAATTTTTTAAATTTAAAACTTTTTAAACAATTCAGAACTGATAAAATTAAGCATTCATCTTCAAAGACTTTTAATGCCCTAAAATAACTTAAAATTTAAATATCAGTATCCTTACTTTTCTCATCATAGTATCTTTCCACACAGATTAGCTCCAACTTTAGAAGGAAAAAGGCCTCTCAGGTACCTCTTGGAACTCACAAAATGGAGAGAATGAGGAGAACTACACTGAGTCCAGAAAACATCAAAAGCTCAAGCCTACTGTTTCCATCTATGGCATGACCCTAAAACAGTGTTATTAAAAAAAAAAAAAAAAATCAAGCATAAAAGAGATTGGATGCGAGCAGAGGATTCTGCAGATGTGACACCAGGTTTTCCCAAGGCTCCATCAGCCAGCCTAAATCAGATGCTTACAGAAGGTGCACAGATTATCTGATGTATACAAATTTCTTTTCGAAGAAATTTTCGTGACATGTACAAGATGAAATCCTCCTTTCAGGATATTTTTTAATCCAACTGTCCCTGGGAAGCAGAGGCCTTTCCACTCAGGACTGTGTTTATATGCTTGTGTCCTTGGGAGCACGACCAACTCTACTTCCTTCCTTAGGGCTGCAGGAAGCATCACCTGACTGTGTGCTCAGAGGCCCCAGAAAAAGGATGAACAGAATTTCTCATTCTGGCCCCATTTCTAATACGGAAGTTTCAAGGGTGAGCAATAACTTTTAATGTTCTTTGTAGTAGTTCCACACTAACACAGAGAGAAAAAAAAATAAAAGATCCCAGGTCTGCCTTAATCAGGCAGCAAAAATTTAACTGAGAACACTAGAGAGAGTAAATACTAAAAGATGAAGCCAAGTGGAGTCAAGGACTCATTAGTGTGCTGACTGAACCAACTCAAAAAGATTACCGAGACATGCAACTTCTTGGATGTTGCCTTCGAAGGGCAGCAGTGTAGGAAAAAGATTGTTTACAGACCACAGGTACCATCAGGTCCATTTCGCTTGATTATTGCTTGTTTCAGCAGCAATCAATACTTGCTCAATTACAAGACTAAATCAGCAACAATGAAAACATAATCATTGGACTAGACAACACTACAATGCACAACTGCAGCACTTGGAAGAGTTCCCCTCTTTGGGAAGCACACTGCTTTAAGAAAAGCCTGTGGTGAGCTCTCTTACCTCTCTTCAGCCTTTCTGAAAAGCTCAGGGTGAAATGCAGCCCATTGGCCTGTCGGAGGGGGGGGTGACACAAATTACTGCTAGCACTGTAGCACAAATCTCTCTGAACCATCCTCATGCCTCCAACAGATGATTAAAAATAGGAACCCTTTCCAGTTCTCAAGCTCAGGTGCTTCTGTAATTATCCACATGTTTAACAGCTTAAATATGTTCAGCTAATTATGGATACAATGGGAGAACACTTGTACTATTTTACTGCCTTACAGATAATCATAATAAATATTTCCAACACTTAGTACAGCAGCAAAATGGTATAGAAGTCTGATTAAACCCTGGCCAGCTGTGTGCTTTGTTCACAAGCAAGAGGCAGCACTTCTCAATAGGGCTTGCTCCAAAGCATCCATGCTGCAAGGCATCCTTCCCACATTTTAGGCTCTTGAATCTGCACTAAGGAAGTTTATAGCCCAGGTACCAAACATCAGTGCACATCCTAGTCAGTAACACCTAAAGCACAAGGATACACTACTTCTCTGTATTCACAGAGCCACTACTTTACGAATCAGCCTCCAATGCTTTACTCTCTGCACAGAGTGTATACCATGGCTGCAGTTCACAAGACAAAATCATCCATGTTTTTCCTTTCTAATTATATACTCATACTCTTCCACTATGCCACCATTCTACGCATCTGCTTCTTTACCTAGTGCAGAAGCTGAATGCTTGCTTATGAGAGATGAAGGGCAAAAAAAAAAATTCCCCAGAGTAGCACCAAATGCACAGCATTTTGGAAACAGCATACTACAGAAATTAAAGGATGCCATTACAGAAATTATACTATAAAGTATTCATTTTGTAGCTTTAAAAACAGATGTTCTTTTTTTCTGCAGGCTAAAAAGATCAGCTAGAAAATGGATTCAGGCTATGGGGCAGGGCTCTAATGATTTGCCAGTCTTGTCTGGTATTTTTACTCCCAACACAAACACGTTCAGCACTCCTGCAAGGAGCTTGATGCAGATGCGATATCCCAATCTTGCTTATGGGCTGAAAGAGCACTGGGAAGTCTGAAAAGTTCTATTAAATACACTGCCATCACTTATTTCAGTCTTATTCTGACTGGCAGAAAACAAACCACGGCCTCAGCATAATTATCTCAATATTTGTGAACATATACATTTTCATTAATAACCTGACCATAATCGAGCATTCAACCTACTGCATTTCTTTCTAAATTGCACAAAAGGCAAACTTTTGACTTTTGTATTGAAGAAGAGGTGCTGAGAATTTAAAGGTATCTAATTAACATTTGCTGTAGATTTTCTGGCAATGCTGAGCAGGGAACCGTAACAAACCAGAAGATTTTTTTTTTAATTATAGCAATTGAGAATCAAAAAACACCAGATCAAAATTAACATTCAGCTCTCCTGTTAACACAGCAAATACTTTCCTGCAGCAGTGTTCTTTAGGTGAACATCTTAAACACAAAAATTTAAGAAATTAATATGAGTATAGATCATGTATCTTCCCCTGTGCCCAGCACTGCCACAGTGGTTAAACCACTACTACTGAAGGTGACAAAAAATTAGACAGCAGAGAACGTGACAGGGTTTCCCCTTTTATACTGAAGGCCAAGTTTCTCAGGTATGCAATGGCACAATGTATTCAAGTTACAACAAGGATGATGTCAACCTTAAATGACCCCCTTTGTCTTTATAGTGTGTGCATAGCCTTATAGTGTGTGCATAGCCTTATACGTGCAAGTAAGAGAGGCCTGCATTATAGTATGAAATTCTTTGGTGAGGTTAAGAGAACTTAAAAACCACAACCAAAACCATACAACTGCAAACATTATTAGTACATGTAGGTGGTTTAGATACCATATCAATAAAGACAGCCAGGAACCTAAACACTTAAGAAATAGCTTGAGCAGACAATCCTTAAATAATATTACTATGAAAGGAAAGCACAACTATCAAAAAAAGGAGGAAAATTCAAAGTTCTTTTAGAAGTGCTATAGTCCTCCATAAGCATGAGGTTTTTTTATAAGATATAGTGCATGTCCCATGTATTCGTAGACTATAAAGAAATACTAGGAAACTTGTGAAGGCATCTTCTGGAATGCAGACCCAACTTCCCCAGTTTCAGATACATAACCTTTCTACTCTACTAGTAGTAGTTCTCCATCCTCGAAGATTGGTCTGAGAATTCAACCTATTAAACTCCAGACCACTGCACCTCCTTCATATTTGTATATAAACAATGCTGTGACTGCAACTACTACATGTATATGATGCTGAATTTAGGCTTGTCAAAGGTCTTCCCAGAAACATTTCTCTAGTATCCCCCCCTACATATTCCTCAGCCTCTCAGAGAAGAGCTCTGAACTACCAACACCAAAAGTAAGAAAACAAAGTAGAAGGCTTGGAAAAAAGTTACAAAAGCAAGGAAAATTATCAAAACCATTCAAACTAGAACAAAGCAAGGCTTCCTTCTTCCTGCAACTCATATACCTAAATGCAAATACTGCAACTCAAGCGCTCAAATGAGTCAAATTTCCTTACGTATCAAACTACTGGGACACAGAATGGCAGGTGTAATTCCCGAGAACCAGATGTGTGCCTCAATTGTTTGCCATTTTTGGAGTCAATCTTGCTCTTTTGACAGCTAAGCTCTGAAAACAATGTCTGAAGTTATTTTTACTGTAACTGCACCTCCCTCCCTTGCAAAGTCCTGAAATTTTAGTAAAGTACAATAAATGAAATACTGATATTTCTCACTCCTGAAAGGCCAAGCTGTCTGGAACTTTCTATTTATCTACATACTGCAGTAGTTTGTAGGTCCTCTGAAAAGCTGTTTGCTTAATAACCACTGCAATTGTTATTTTTTAAAGATATTTAACTAAACAGTCTAGGAGACAACCAGTAGAACTGGCGGAGTGTGCTAAAGGAGGCTACTTGTCACCGTATCTGCACTTTCCATGTCCTCCACTATATGCCCTCAAAAGGGATTAAGCACCTAAGTCCCATAGCAGAACTATAAGCACAAGTTTAAAGGCCCCAGAGAAACTAAAAACAAACAAAAAAATTTCCCCTCTGTTCACCTGTTTCATTCTTTTTCTTAGATAAATCATTTTTTGTAAGAACAATCATTAAGTGCAGGTCTCAAGAATAATTAACAGGAGAGAACATATAAGAGTGGAACCTCAGCCAGAGAGAGACTCTCAGGTCTGATTCATCTGAGCTTCCAAGCAGCTTCTGCCAGACAGTTGCAAATTAATTTTTTTTTTTTTCTTTTAGGCACAGTATAATTGAGGCAATAAAAACCTCAAGGCTGTTTGGTTGCAAACACTGGACCGCAAAAGAATAGTCAGAGAAATTACTCTTCCCACTCCCTGGGACTCATGACACTGCCTCAGAATTATTGTGTTTCATTTTGAACTCCCTCATACCAGATATACTGACAAACTGGAGTGAGCCCCATAGCCAGCCATTGAGATGGTGATGAGACTGGAGCACAAGCAGTACAAGGAGATTTGAGGGACCTGGATTTGTTCAGTCTGGAGAACAGAAGGCTGAAGGTGGTGACCCTATTGCTGTCTACAATCATCTAAGGGGAGGATATAGAGGAGTCAGAGTCAGGCTCTTCTTAGAGAGGCACAGTGATAAAGCAAGAGGCCATAGAGAAGCTGCAAAAAGGGAAATTCTGACCTGGTATCAGGAAAAAATCCACAACAAAGGTAACTAAATATTGGAAGAGAGACCCAGAGAGGCAGTGGAATCGCCATCCTAAGAGGTTTGGAAATGCCAACTGGCCCAAGCCTTGAGCAACCAAATCCAACTTGTAACACTACCCCAACTACCTCCAGAAACTCCAGGCAACCAAGATTTTTCTACCAACCCATGATATTTTAGTAACAGAAGAACCCTTCTTAGTCTTAATGCCAGGTTCCTCTGAAGTCCTATTATCTGGAGAGGAAATCTAAAATGACAACTATTAGATTAATAGCAAATACTCACCACCATATTGTAGGCATCAGGAACTTCAATTTCAAACTGAAACTTTCCACCTTGGTAATAGCCCTCATCTAGAAAAGACAAACCAAAGAAAATAGTTAAATAAGAGAACATAACGGACACCATGTAACACAAAATACCTGTAATTACAAAGATTAAAGTAACAGCACAGGGTTATCATCAAATACTTAACCTACCTACACCATAACAGTAGCTGCCACTTAGTCCAAAGAGTGTGAACAGAGTGTCTTCCTCCACTCCCAGAACCTCTAAAGCAGAAAATTCTAAGTCAGAAGTGTCAAGAGTCCCCCAGTGACCTTAGAAAATCCACCTTCCTCATCAGAGTACCAGGCAATACCAAGCTAGAGGAACCTTTGATTGAACTTCTCATGTGGCATGTGGTACCACAACACCAACCCTTGGAACGAGCTGGATACATACTTCACTTGCTAATGCATGTTAAATCCTGCTCCAGAATTTAGCACATCTTCCCAGACTTGTGCTAGCAGTCACATATTTTGAGTATTATGAATAATGGTGTGCAATAGCACGCTCCAGAGAGTACTACAATAAAAGAGCAAGTTAGCTCTTTTATTGAAATTATCTTTGGATGATGTATCAGTTAACAAAATCTGCCTGCCTCTGTCAACCTCAGACTCAATACTGAATTATTAAAATGGCTAAATTTCAAAATATGAAATCTAAAAATATTAAGTTGCATTTAACCAGAGATAATGTAATAGGATAATAGTCAACCAGCAGCTCTTGAAATGGCTGTGCTTGGAAGCTGAAATGCTTGCAAGAGATCTGAAATGTGTCCATCTGGCATTGCCAGCATTGAGATTTTTTCATTAAGAAAGGGAAACAGACAGGTACTCAGACCACACTGGGGGTTTGGGACACCTGAAGACTGCTCAGGCTTGAAGTACCTTGAGTAGTCTAGCTCTCTGTCACACAGTACAGGCATGGTGAAGGCTTCAAGGTCAGGAAGGCTGGTTATCATTGTATGACAGTATTTTTTTTCTATTTTTTAAACCAACATTGCAAAGGGAAGTTCTGTGAAGCAATCTATAGTTTACAGAAAGATTAAGAGTTTTCTTATTATCTAGCTTGTTCCAAATGACAAAAAAAAAAAGAAATAGCTCTTCTACTACAGGTTATCAAAATCCTCTTTCAGGGTGCTGTTTTCTGGACCTGCTGCCTTCCCAGTCCCTACAAAGATCTAGCACGACCTTTGACTTTCTCATGCCAATCAATGCACCACATCCACTTGCTCAGGTTTCCCTCCATGCTACAATCTCACCACTGTCAGTACAAGCCTGTAGCTTCCACACTTCAATTGCATAATCACAAGTCTCAAGCAATCTCTCTTTGCAATGTCTTACTTGAAAAGGAGAGAGCATCACCCTGTTAAATATCACAAATCCTCAGTTGTAGGGGGAAGGGAGTTGTTAAAAGCTGATGCTGCCAAAGATGGGACTCAACCGCACACTCCAAAAGACCTGTGCCTACAAAGCAGCAGAGAGTTGCTGGGAAGTACCTCAACCTGGAGCCTGTGTGTAAACTGTTGACAGGTTCAGCACACGAACAGCAGCATAGGCACAGAGTATGGGAACAGAACACAGCTGGTCTTCCCAACCACACACAACACTTACAGCTGCCTCCACACTGAACTGTGCAGTGCAAAGCCACAAGCCTTAGCCACTGCAAACCTCACTTTAATAACCTGACCAGAGCATATGCTTTTCAAATATATCCACCATTTCCACTCCAATTCAGTTTTGAAGTGTGTTTGATTTACTAAGCAGCCTTCTCAGGCATATTATGCTTTACCAGCAAGTAAATGCATATGCACTGATTTTTATGGAAAAAAACAAGATAAAAGCATTTATCTTTTGTTTTCAAATATAGTGAGATAAAAATCAGTAAACCAAGCCATTTCTAATGAATAAGATGTAAAAGGTGAGTTATACCCATATCCTTTTGATGAAACTGCACCCTGTCAAATATGCAAAACATGCAAAGCAAGATACTAACTGTTCCAGGAAAGGAATGATTAGGGAAACGGTCTAATATCCCCCAGGAGTTCAAACACCTCAAGCACTGCCAACCTACCCTAGAGGACACAGCTAACTGCACTTTATTCACCATCTAGCACATGATAATAGCTTCCTAACCAAGTGTCAAGAATCCTCACTATTTCCAAGCATGATGCTGTTCCTTTTAAAAACCACAGTTGAAATAATCTCAGGTCTTTCAGTGATGGTACTTAAACAAGCAACACCATACAGGAATTCAGTGTTTGTTGCAGTGCAAGCCATGTACCTCAAAGCCTCCCCACTGTCCTCATGCTCACAAGCACTTATTAAACTATCACTTCCCAATATATGCAATGGCATGAAATGCCCACATGTGTTTGCACAGGAAGAAGCCTGTTGCTGCTATAAAAAGGTTAAAGGAGAAACTCCAACACTGCTAAGGTTGCTCAGTAAGTCCAGCAGCAGCAAGTTGTTTTCCTTGGCTTTATTTCAATAGTTCCTTGGTTTTGTGGATTTGGAGTGAAGTGTGCAGCAGCTCTTTAAATTCCACCCCTGCTAATATGAAATAGATGCCTGTTAATGGCTGTATCTACATGTGCCTTATGTCAAAGAAAATCCTCAGATTTAATGAATCCTCACTGTAATACAATTGTCCAAAAGAAACATTCAAGAACAGCTCCAAGGGGGAAGAGCTTGCCAAAAGACTGTCAGATTCCTGTCAGTCAAGTAGCAAGAGAAGTAACACACTCCACATCTCTTTACATACTGAAAACATCAGGCCCACAGCCTCTGCCACATGGAGGAACATTAATGTAGGCCCTCAGCTCCAAGCGCACAGACAGCAGGATCATGCTGACGTGGATAAGGAGATGCATGGGGAGGGAGGGAGGGAAAGCTGAACGGTTGTTCTTTCCTTTCTGTGCTCTTCCTTGCCACACAGACCCCGCTCAGGATAGCTCCACTTCCACCTGGCCACAGCAGAAACTTCCAGTGCCAACACGCAGGATGAAATTGGACAAGGTGAGCTCAGATGAAGGGGACAAGCCTTTTCTCACTATATAAAACCATTATGGCAAAAAGTGCAGTTTCCTGCAGGATTACTGGGATGAACTGGTGCACAGAGGGGTTAAATTTTATTACCAGTGTCAGCAAAAGGAAAGTAGCAGGACCAGACCGTTCGCAAAAGTGTTTTAGATTAGCACAAGCATTTTCTAACTGCATATTGGCACTTCCACAGGCTGTAAGAGATTCCTCATATATTACTTCTATTTTCTTTTGTTTTCCTGTGTTCTACATAAGGCCCAGAAATCTCTGGAAGACTTAAGAGCACACCCTACCTCACACCACAGGTCACTTCCACGTACTTCCACGATTGAGTCTCCCTCAAATACAAATACTTATCACTGCCTTGCATTACAACTTTGCATTTTATGTTTTGGGTTTACTTTGGCATCAGTCCATGCTAGCACTAACCAAAAAAAGCGCACTGGGCACCCTACTGGTTTTGTTACAAAATAAGCAAGGACATAATTACCAAATTGTAAGAGTAAAGTATCTCTCCTCCCACTTTTTTTTACAGTTCTCCCTGTATGTTTGTAACTCTTCTCATTAAACAACAATAAAGCATGCTACTCATTACCACTCAAATGTATATTAAAAATTCCTATCTCTGGAGAGCCTCAGTCCCCAGCCAGAAATCTTGCAATGCATTAACAAGATAAGCCTTCACGATGAAGTCATCTTACAGCATCTCAGGCAAGTAAATAGGTTCTCCCACATGGTAGTTTCTGGCCCTGTGTCCCACAACACCCATACAGATTGGGACAAAGACCCTCAGTTTTTAGGCATTTAACAGTGGTGTGAAAAACTGAAGTTCTGGCAAAGTTAATAGTGAGGAAAGTGCTATAAATAAAGCAGTCAAAGAAAATAGCTTTAGCACATAACTTAGGAAGTTGGCCACTGACGAGGCTTGTGCAAAAAGTGAATATGTCTGAGCTTCAGTTTTCCTCCTACTGCTTAAATTTATGTCTTCAAGCTGTACTAACAGAGCAAGCATCCCTCCCACTTCAGTCTTGAATTTCATTATCAACAACCTAACTCTAATTTTAGTTTGCATTTGTAAGGTGTTTCAATGGCTAAAAGTACTGTGAAAATACTAAACTAAATTATTTTATCACTTTAAAAGAAAATGCAAGACAATTAGGACAGGCCACAAAGGATGTGCTTTGGTAAGTAGCTCCTTGAATCAGCAGTCGAAACGCTCAGCCAAGCTCACCAACACTTGTCATTTTATAGCATGCACAACAGAAAACAGACCTTTTATTCCCTGAAGAACAGGACTCAACCACACTAACCCCAAACTACCCCAGCTGTCTGGAAAGTGCAGGAAAATTGCATTAACACTACGTATTCCTCTAGTTTTCTTCATGTGCAAGCTACCTAAACTCACCTTTTTTTTTTTTTTTTTTTTTCCAGGTCACTACCATGTTTTAGACTCAGCTTCCAATTTTGTGCTCCAAATATCAGTGCAGCAGGCAGGACTCTGCCCACATTGTAAGCATCTATCTCCTTATTTTTCCTTGCTTTTGATCCAATAAGGCACTGGCACAAAAATAAGAACAGAGGCAAGTGGTGGCATAAGGGCATTTTTCAACAACAGAACAACTGTTTCAGATGACAAAAGGAAAAAGAAGCTTCAGACAGCAGAGAAAGCCAGCAGTATTCGCCTTGTGAACACACAGTTTGTCCACTATTGCAGTAAAATCCAAGCCTTATCCATTTTCATGTGTGTGCTAGTATATATCTGCTCATGGTGCACTGCAGAAAGCTGTAACAAAGGAATAGGCATTTCTTGAGGACAAGTAACTTTTTATGTGAAACAAGCAGTCACCCTCATCAAGATTTTCTACAAATCCATTTTAATTTCAAACTCACTGTCACATTAAATACTTAGTAAGAACAGTTCTGTGAGAAGTGGAGAGCAAGGGAGCTGAAAGTATTTGTTTGATGGTAAAGTTTACTTTCTTATTCAAGTCAGTCTCTTTGAGAACGTAAAGAGCTTTTTTCACTGTCCTTTCAAGACCAGCCACATTTGAAATGACTGCATAAAACAAAGCACCCTAGAACAGGCTTTGTCAATAACATATGTCTAGAACACTGACTGCAAAAGGCATTTCTAAGGTTAAAAACCACTTTCAGGCAGTACCTTTACAGTACCCTGACAGCCAGGTACTTTCAGAAGCTGTCTTGGTGTAAGATTCCTAATAAAACATGGTTACAGAGATCAAGCTCTAACATTAACCAGAATAGAAGAGAATTTAAGCATAAAATACAAATATAAAACAATTAGCTCCCCTTTAGCAGACCTGTCATAGAAGGATGCAATCTCTGTAACTGCAGATAAGCAAGCTGAGAACCTTAGGAAGTGAGCCAGCAAGAACCCCTTTGCTGTGCAGACTACAGACTCAGGCTTACACATAGGTCCTTACAACATAGGTCCTAACAGTGAAAACTATAAAGCAACATTAGATTCTACCCGGAACCCGCAGCTGTGCTTAGCCTAGCTCTTGTTCTACAACTGGAAAGCTACAGAGATATTCAAGTACAGGTTGGACAGGAGGGCTTTGAGCAACCTGATCTAGTGGAAGGTGTCCCTGCCCATGGCAGGGGGGTTGGAAATAGATGGGTTTTAAAGGTCCCTTCCAACCCCCAAACCATTCTGTGACTCTACGATACTTGCAAAGTACTCCCCTAAGAGCCAGATGTATGAGCAGGATTTCTAAAAGTAACTCAGCTGCTCAATGCCAGAGACAGTTCCATGCAGGAAGAGGAAAACTGGCTCTTCCTCCAGACTCTCAAGATTCATGCAACATTGTTTAGACACTATAAAAATGGTTGCTTCAAGCAAAGATTTTGGCCTCTTTGAGCCAGAAAAATTCTCTGACAACCACTTAGCTGCCTCTCTGCTATCCCAGAGAAAACTAAGATTTACCGTACTCTAAAGAAAAACTTCAACCATGAAGGGAATCAGAAAGCTACAAAGATTTTCTTGGTATGTGTTATGTTCTGCCTTTAGAGTGCTGTGCTAAGCTGTAGCTGATCACAAGGTTCTGTACCTGAATTATGCACAGCTGAAAATAGATGTTTACTTCGGTCAGACTGCAACTGCAGAGACTTCAGCTGTGCAGCTATATTTAGAGTAACAAAATGTTAATTAAGATCATCTCATTCCCAGGATCATTTCAGCAATGAAGCTAGTGCAAAAACCATGCTCTGCACTCAGTGACTGTCTTCTGACTGCAGCATCTTGCTGCACAGCAGTTAGCAGACAAAAAAATGACTATGTATTTAGACACCCTGGAATTAGTATGAAGAAGCTATCATTGTTTCACATTCAAGACATCCCTAACACACAGTGATGATCTTATAAAGTCAACTAATTTCTAAAATAGAATAAAAGCATCATATAAACTGAAGGACATCTGGTGCAAGCAGACAAACACTCACCAAGTAAACATGAATACATCTTCCACACCGAACTAGAGGTTAAAAAGTTCTACAATAGCACTTGCATTTATTTTTTATTACACTGACTAGGGCAGTCTTACTCATTTTTCCATCACAAAAAGGAGTCACATGAATGGACATGTTAACAAAGACCACCCAAGATTTCTCCTGCTGAAGGACTAGTTGATTTTGGCTAAAAAGCACCAACAGTGACATCTAGCGCCCGTTTAACTGCAAGATACTGGATTATCAGAAACATCCCCTGGTAAACGTAAACCATTATTTCTATAGGTCAGCAGGAGGACTGTCACACTGCATTTGAATTTTGTTGCCAATAAGAATCTACAGAAAATGTGCATCTACAAGAATTAGTTGGCAGGGACATACTGATCCCAGCACATCTAACTCAAACAATTCCATGTACTGCACACACATCAAGGTTCTCATTTAAGAAGTTGCACAGAGTCTCAAAGGTAACACACAGCAAAAATACTAAGTACATGTGGCATTTAAATAATCTTCCATACAAATTCATCCATTAAATGACTTCCCATTCTAAAACGGACAGCTATAAGCGCCAATTCTTTAATTTCAGATGGCTATTAAGAAATTTAGGTGGAAATGATAAATTCTGAAAATGTTTTTATTGAACAGCACATTAGGAGGAGTATACTGTTGCATTAATAATAAAATATCGAATTTCCACATACTTGAATATTTAAAGACTAAAAGAATCCTACTTCTTAAGCATCTTCAGACATGCATAATTTGAAGTTTTCCACTAGTGTTATATCTATCATCTATCTCTTCTACAGAATCAAACAATCTACAGAAGAGAATAAACTTGCAACAAAACAGGGGTGTAATACAATAATTTCTTTGGACATAGTGCAAGACTTTTCTCAGCAAATAAAACAAGGTAGTTTGAAACTGGCCGAGAGAAAAAAAGTTTCTAAAGTGATCAAAGACAACCTGAATACTTCCTAAATCTGCTCAGTTTTGATGGCCTTCTTAATTGGAATCTAGTTCTCAAAGTCCAGCCCAGTTTCTCCATTGCTTCTATAAAGTAATCATTGTATTACAGCCAGTCAGCCTTTGACTAGAAAGTTTATTGGAATCTCGAGTAAACTTAAGAGTTTTACTTTCTAGATACCAACACACACAGAAACAAAAGTAACATGTTTTTTAAAATTACCTGGGATTACAGTTAGCTGAAAGTAATGAAGCTTGTTTGGGTCAGGAAAATTCACTTTACACGTACCTGTGAAGCAAAAGAATAATTTACATCAGACAATTGGTTCTCCACTGTTGGGAAAGCAAATGTATCATCTTTCATAGTCTCCAAATTCACTCCCTGATTTATCCCTACTTTCCAGTCAAGTAATGTCCTCCTACATTTTGTTTCTAAGCACCTCCTCCCTATACAGTTACAGGTCACCTGCAGTAAGGGAGCTTTACCTCTTTGAGCTGTGAGGAAGAAGCTTAATTCCTTTCAGTAAACCATGCCATCTCACAGACCTTAAAATGCCAAACGATTTGGTCTTCTCCATAGATAGTAGCTACATGCTAAGATGACATCATACAGAATGAGCATCTCTTTCTTATAAGTTCTTTAATGGTAATGTGTATCATAACATTTGATCATACCCTGAAGTCTTCAAGAAGTCATGCCATCACAATCCTGTGCTAACAAAGGATTATTTATACCTGTAAGGTATGAGATACAAGCTTTAATGAAAGCCTCATCCAAAAGCCAGTGAAGACTCTGTTCAGCTGTCATGCTGAACAGGTTTCCTCTGTGTAACCAATTACACACATTAACAGCAACGGTTATGGAGCACCATTACAAACCAAACACTATGTTTTTATTCTCAGACTAGATGACTAAGGATAGTAGTGAGAATGAAGAACAAGCCTAGGAAAAAAAAAAAAAAAAAAATCAATCCGATGAAACTAGTCAGTGGTTTCAGTTCAACAGATGCAAGTTCACAGCATAACAGCCCTTTGTTCACATTTGATGACACAAACCAAGTTGCCTTCCCATGCACAAAACTGGCTTTTCTTGACTATGGTAGAGACAAGCTGTCAAGCTGCCATCAGAAGATGCATATACCCACTGATACATTATTATCCATATTATGCAGCCTTTCACTTCTTAACCTATCAAGCCGGCTGTTCTTTTCCTGTAGTCAAGCAGCTAAATAGTATCAGACCCTATTTGCCTGAAAAAATAACTAGAACTGTACACAAGCCCTAGTAATGCATTCACACTGTAGTAACTACAAATCCCAATGTGTGTTTCTCAGGCATCTGTTATCCTATAGAAGAAAAGTTAAAATTACTCTGTGTAAAACCACCTATAATTGCCTTTAAGAAAAAAGAGCCTACAGAAAGGAAGAGTTATATAGTGCCCCTTCCCGCCCTCCCTTTTTGCTGCTTCTGCTCTGTATTTTTCCCCCCCTTGTAACTCCTCCCATCAGGCAGTCTGTACACTGAAAACCCTCATTTTTAAGATCTGAGCATTGATGTGAGTTTAGAATCATTAGCAAATAGAAGGTGCTCATCAGAAGCAGCATTCGAAGTTTAACCTGGAGAAAAAAAAAAAAAAGTCAAAGCTTCCCTTAAATGGGGAAAGACTACAAACATGACAAACTACCTGCCAGCATAATCAGAGAGAATATTCACTGCTTTTCTTTGCAAGATAAGCATATGGACAAGACAGTGTGAATGCACAGAATGGTAATAGCCTGCATGTACACTCTCAGCCTGCTGCAAGCAGCTCATGCCTCTTTCCCTACAGGGAAAATATCTTAAATTACTCTGAAACAGGAACATGCACTACAGGAAGTTATGCAGAGAGTAATGGGCTCCGAATGTGCTTCTGAGCTTACTAGGCAATAACTTGTTGTCCTTGCCTGTATTCCAAGAAATCATGGCAAAATGACGCTGTTCTGGCCAACACTTAAAGGGAAGGAGCTCAGCAACAACTCAACTTCACTGCCAACACCCACCCTTAGCAACAAATACAGAGAAGTAGGAACTTTATTCCCCTTTATAGAATGGCTTTGTGTTTTGCTGTCCATTACAGAACTGGGCTTTCTAAAGCTAAGGAACAGAAAACATATTTGATTTTTAACTATCTACCCTCAGCTTTAGAAGCAACAAGCCATTTACCCCATGCTCTTAAAACCCGATTTTAAAGTGGCCATTAATATTTCCAGCTTTTAGCATAATACACATTACAAGTAAGATTCCAGGGCTAAACCCACCATTTATTTTTTTTTTTTAAGGTATATGGATCACTTGTTTTAAAAAACATTTTTCATGAGTATTTTCACTATTAACAAACACATCAGGTGTGTTGCATGTGAAGTGAAAAAGCACTAGGCTGACTTAATATGTTTCCCGAGAACTCAGCTATTTGCTCTGCTCCTAAATCTGCATCTCCTGTTTTGAAAATGAGAGAATGGAGGAAAAAACAGAGTGAGGTAATAAATGCACTATTCAGTTCCAGGTACATTTTGGGTGTTTCATGAGAGGGAAGCTCCCACCGCCCCAGCAATCAAATTCTGGGGCCAAATGATCAATAATGCTTCCAAAGGACACTAGTAAGGGTCCACCTTGCCACAATCCCTTGAGGAAGCAACAAAGAGAACCTGTTCAAACCCAAGCAGCAGTTTTACACAGCCTTCTCTAGAGATAACATACATTTACCATTCATACTTTAGTCAAAACATTCTGTTCATTGGTTCTTCTCCCCTGAAAATGCATGCCTTTAAATGCTATACTTACAAGGTAAATTAGCTTCAAGTTCTGCAACCTCTGTTGAAAGAGAAAAAAAAAAAAAAAAAAAAACAGTTATTTATGCAAGCATAAAACCATTCTCGAACTCCAAACCAGCAGATCTAATTTAAACCAGCCTGTAAATAATTTTTACTTAAAGCTGCACTGGAGGTTTACCTTGAAATTTCTCTATAATCCATGCAATTCATTACTAAAAACTCTCATCTGCCCTACAGACAACGCAAACATATCCTACTGTGATTAGGAGGTTCAGCTCTGCCAAGACTGAAGCGCCACCACTTCTTATACACAAAGTGCTAGCATTTCAAAAGGTGGCATTATCCAAATCTCCAACCTTGTGTAAATAAGGCACTAAAATACAGAAGGCCAGAACTCCACAGGCTACAAAACACAAGAGCAGAAAAACCTCAAGAATCCAGATGCCAGTCCAACAGTGAAAACAAGCACAGGAGGTTCACTGCCTGCATAAGCATCACCAGTCTCCAGCAGCTGACTGATAATGCTCCTCCACCACCAGCTACAGACTGCCCCACATTATACACTGCTGTTGTAGGGAAGCCTCCAAGCATGATACCATCTACTACACACTTGAAAACAGCTATGGAAACCCTAATTCAAGGGCACTGTCATACTAGATGTGGTCCCGTCTGCAGAAACCAGCAATAAGGGTCCCCAAAACACAAAGACAAACCTTCACTTGAAGCACTTGGCACAGCAACAACTTCACCCACTGCACAATTCCCCCCAAACCTCTACCCTGTTGAACAAACTTCAGGAGTGTTAAGATTTTTTTGCCCCTGTGTCTGTTGCATATTGGCCCTGCAGTACAGTTTGCTATAGATATGCATTCCTGTTCAAGTAATATTTAATTTATTAATTACCCATGCATAAAACTTAGAAGTTAACAAAAAAAAAAAAAAAAAGAAAAAAAAAAAAGGAAGTCACCCAGTTCAATTGCATAGCTCCTAGGAAGGGAAGTTTATTCCTAAATCCTTCTTTGCCATGCTATCTTCCCTGGAAGACATCCTTTTTTCCTCTTTTGTGTGTTTTACTGAAGTCTTACTTTCAACTATTACCTGTATTTCACAGAAGTATGAATGAGATGCATCAAGATACCTCCCCCTTTTACTTCTAGATGAAATTTTAAGAAACCTAATCAAATTCCTATAGTCTTTTTTCCCCCCTTCTTGATTTCTAACTTCACTTTCTGGTCTGCACAGACACAGCCCATTTATTTGGGCTAACAACATCTAAGAGATTTCAACACCAACTCTCAAAAACATACATCTAAAGAAAACTGTAATTCAGTTTAAGATATGGAGAGCAATTTCTTGGCACACAATCCAAACATCTCATCACAATTAAGAACTCACTAATTCCCCAGAACTTTTCTTGCATCCAAGCTTATCAAAACTGGCTGGTATAAGCAGCAAGCATGATGCTTATTTGACTCCCACCTCCCACTTGCTTGGCACACCCCTGGTATCCCTCCATCTGCAGCCTGGGAGAAAACCCCACCAAAACAGAAGCACTGTGTTTCACACTTAACTAAAAATTCACAACTGTGCTCTAAAATCCCACACTCCAACACCTGAGCAACCACAGCCGATTTAACCGAAGTTGTACGCTGAAAAATACTGGGGGCATACTTTTGCTAAAAGTTTTCAAGGAGTACTGTCTTTATAATATACCAAAAATATAATTTCAGCTATAATCAAAGACTTCCTTGTTACCTTCCCCTGTCTGGTTAGAAAAAAAACCCCACATAACCAACTACTGAAGGCTGCAGCTACACAAACCCATCGTAAGAACATTCTTCAACCCCTTTCCCTTTAAACTCAACAGCCTATCATAGTGGGAGGCACTATCAATCTTCACTAGAGGGTAGAGTTTAGGACCTGGCTCTTATTTTAAGGTATTGACTGTTTTCCTTATTGCTTTCTGTGCTTGTGTGTTGTTCAGCTTAATGAAACCTGCCCGCCCTTTGCTTCAATTCTGAGAAAAGGGCAACAGGGTAAAGGGAGACAAGGAACAGAGCATGTTCAAACCCAGCAATGGCTGAGCTGCAGCAGCTCTGCTGAGCTGAGGCCTCACTTCTGCCTCCTTCAAGGTTCAGTAGAGAGGTTACTACTGATCACCATACTTCCTTTGAAGGGGGAAAAAAAATTTCCTGTAATGCATTCACACTTCTGTGTTTCCCCTTCTCTTGGCACAAGAATAAGCCTTCTTGTGAAAAGATGAAAACAAAGGTGCTCACACTCATGCGTACAGAACAGCGTGCCCCTTTCTTTGAAGATACGCAAACACATGGGAAGGCTATGTTAACTATCACAGAATCATCTAGGTTGGAAAAGACCTTGAAGATCATCTAGTCCAACTGTTAACCTCACACTGACAGTTCCCAACTACACCACATCTTTAAGTGCTATGTCAAAAAAAGTAATACACACAAAGGTTTTGTGAGCAAAGGCAAGTTCCCCTAAATTAAAGTTTCTGATCAGCTTTGTAACAAGTCACTTTAAGAATGAAACAACTTCGTAAAGGTATAATAAAATATAGAGACCTGCTTCAATAATCTAAATTTCTAAAGTAATATCGAGTAAGAAAACAGTGCCATATAAACATTGGCAATTAACAATAACCAGCATTATTTAGTGGGCTAAAGCTACAGCACTTGTGCGTTTTGAAGACTCTATGACTCTGGTAGTAAGCCTTGACACTGAAGTCAATTTTGTATTTTGACGCTCAAAAAGCAAACATTTTGACGACATCATTCAATTTCTATTAAAATTATGACGATTTAAGTTATATATTTTCTGCATAAAGCAATACCACTGACAAGAATATTCTCCCTAAGAAAATATCCCTTGTGCACTCTGCCAACTTAATGGAATGGTTTAATAGATTCGTAAATAAGCAACACGTATAAGCACCAACTAGAGCTCCAACGCACTGAACTTCCAAGAGCTCCAAAAGCCTCACTAAATGAAAGAAAAAACTTAAATCTCACAATCTTTCTGACCCCCTCTTTCAAAAAATGACTACAGCTGAACAGTAAAGAAAATAGTTTCATAATACTTTGTGGATAATCAGCATCTGTGCCTCAATTCATAGCCTGGCACCTCACCATTCCTTAAGATGCCCAGACAAACAATCAGATAACCCAGGTGTCATGAAATACTGTGCAAAAGCACTCCACAACTCCCACTGGAAAACAGTGTTCATCAAGGCCCACTCAGCCCTAGCTTCGCAGAGCTGCAGAAACAGTGTGGAGCATATGAATTCCTCTCGCAGTCAAGAGGGCTTATTGCCAAAAAGAGGCAAACTCAGGAGCCCTGCACCCACTCCGATAAGCCACCCTGGGTAGGTCTGAAAGGCTGTTAAGTGCAGACACATGCCAGAGTTTCTGCAGTTGAAAGGAAATTGGGATCCAGTCAGTCCAGAGCCAGACTAGCTCCCCACCAGTCAGTCTGGTGTTGTGGAAACCTTATGTGATCTGCTGCAGAAGCACACCCAAGTGGCAGGTGTATTTGCAGAGTCCTGCTCTTGGCTCAGCATGCACTTGCTTGAACGGTTGCAAATGCTATTTTACAACATAAAAAGAGTAAAAACGGGAAAGGTTAAACTTAAACCTACCAGACTTTGGAAGAGTTGAATGCAAACTGATTATGTCTCAGAAGCAGCTGAGGAACTTCATAAATCAGGGGAAGGCTAAGCCCAACATAAGCAACCAGAGCTATTAATAAATTATTTCACAAACAATAACTCTCCCTACCCATGACAATTCTCAGGACAGAAATAGGAACACACACTCCTGACGTGTGTACAGGCATATGGTTTATGAGACACCCACATGAATGTTATATTCAGTAACACACAGACTATAATCATGTTCTGCTCCCTCCCCATCCCCCACCCCCCCAGAATATAGAAGTGCTTTGTTTACTAGCCTTGCCACAAAGAGGCAGGCCACATGCTTCCCACTGGAGTTTGGTTTTAAGCACACCAAATGAAAGCATTATTTCCTCAACTGAAATTAGCGTTCCCATCCACAGCAATACTTACTTATGTCTGGTTTTGTCCAAAAAGCCCCCTCTTCTGTTTAGGTCCCTATTTAATGTACATCTTTAAGACTGCCAGAGATGAAGATAAATACACTGACACTCTGAAAAAAATTCCATTTTCTAAGTATTAATTCTAGCAGTATAATGCTGTTTGCCTCCTAATTCTTATCCATCTGTCTTTATAACTTTCCCTGCTCAGCTCCTCTGAACTGTACAACTGTACAGACAGTATTAGAAGTCAAACAAGCCACCTAATACTGCCAGCTTTTTGACAGAGCAAGAGATGTGCATTTTCCTTCCACTTTCAAATGTTTATTTTAAACAAGATACTATCAAATCACATACTTCAGCTTCTATACACTATTACAAAACTTGTTATCCTGACATCAAAATAGAAAAAGCCACTGTGGTTCAAAATCTCTGACTCTGCAATGTATCACCTCATCCGTCAGGTATGCTGAAAATCAGAGCATAAGAAGTGAAGCAATACATTGAACCATGCACCTCTGGCAGTGAAATCTTAAAAAAAAAATAATCTCAGTAATAATTTTTTTAATTAGCTTCAATTTTTGTTGAGTCTTACTGGCTTCAGTCAGGCTGTACGCATTTTAGTGTAAACTAGTAGTTTCCTCTTCAATAAATATAAATCACTCATTCATCAAGCTGATTTCCCTGTCTTCCAAAATAAAAAGACTGAATGGCAGGGGGCACTAGGAAGCATCACTGAAGAGGAAATGCTTTTGTGATTTAAGTTGTGCCATGTGCAGAAGTTAATGCAGCGTTTTCAAAACAATGCCCCAAGTAATTTCAAGAGTGTTAAGGAAGGTTTTTATCGATTCTCACAAAAAGTATTCTCCCCCTTCCTCCAATTTTCCCCACCTACTACTGCGAGGAAGAATATTACCGCACCTGACAGTTTGAAGAAAACACATGGATTCTCCTCATTTTTACTTACAATGCAGATTTACCTCATTTTTATGATCAGTTTCCAACCTCCCTCTATAAATGCACACCTGAAACATTTTCTGGTTTATATAAATCTAGTTGTAAAACCCACAATTGTTGAAGATGACTGAGGAATAGACCATGCTAACTCATTTTCTTAGATATTAAGCTATTTCAAGCTATCACAGTCAAACTAGGCAGCATTGGTAATATTAGACTGAATAATGTTTAGGTGCACTATATAAAAGCATTTCAAGTGATAAGCCTTGTGATCCATAAGCATATACATCACTGCTACTGCTGACATCCTGGAATGTTCTTTATCTTTAATTCAATTTAGTAGTCACATATATTATACAATATTAAACAATAGTATTTTGACTTGTCCTCAGATCCTTTCAAATTCTCAGAAAGGATCTGCCTTTCAAGTTCAGCACTGGCTCAGAGCATCCAGCAGGAGCAGTCATGCAACCCCTATTCCTAACTTAATGAAGTTCCCCCTTAGAGATTAATTTAACATCAAAAAGTGCCTCTGCAGCACAGAGCAAATTGAAAGCTGCTAAAGCAAGTGCTTGCTCTATTTTAGCTTACATACTAGGCCTACATATTAGGGACTTACTCTCCAACTGCACCTATATTGAAAATTCAGTGCAAATAGAGATTCAAGAATAAGTCACACTGAACTTTTAACAAAGTTGGGCTTTACTAGAACCTCTCCCCTGGCCAGAAAGGCAGCAGAACCCCTTCAAGCACCGTTTCTGTCTGCGCCTCCTCCTCACATCAGTATTTGTTTTCTACCTTCTCCAGTTGTCTGCATTTCCTCCGTTTGATTTGTCTTGAAATATATTAGTCACCACTTGGTCTCCCTCCAGTCCACCCCTCCTTGGCCAGAAAGTCTCTCTCCAAGAACTTGCAGCCTGAATTACTAGTCCTCACCCTCCCACACTCAGTGATTTCAAAGTGGTGGATGTTTTCCTGTGACTTTCCAGGGTTTCAGATTGAGAACCACCACCATGCTCTCCACCCCAGACATTTGTGCCCTGCTAACTTTCCCAAACGTGCATTGCTGAGATAATCAGCAGGGGACATGCTGCCACCAAATCCCATTTAGCAGCCATGGCAAACACAACAGAGGAAAAACAGCTGGAAGAGAATATCCAGCTGTCTCAGAATTACTTCCCAACACAAAAACTGCAGGGATAGAGGTTTTTCCTTTCATAGTATGTCCATGAAATAACCCAACAAAACAGTGTCCTGAGCCCTGATTGTTACATATTCAACTATCAATATTGGACGTATAAGCAAAGGAAGAGCTTAAAATACTGTTGCTCTTTGTTAGTTTTTCTAAGAGTAGCTTTTTCACAGAAGCAGAAAATAGCCTGTTTAACTTGCATCCATCACTAAAGCCAAGGACAGCACCTGATGGCATTCTGCTGATAGCTCACATAATTCCAGCTTTAGTAAAGGTATTTCAAATGGCAACTTTCAATTTTCTTCTCATCCATATGTTGCAAATAGCTAACATCATACCTAAACTATCACTTATTTTTCCTACTTCAAGGCAGTATCAGTTAGCAGACATACGTAGTTGGTCTATGCCAAAGTTTGCAAGCATCATCTACATTTATCAGTGGCTGGGGTCATGGCCATCTACCCCATAATCAAACTGGCATTGATCTATTTACCAGTCAGTGTACATCATACATTTGAGGACTGCAGGGTTATCAGTGTGACAACACATCCTTCAAAGAGATACTGTAATGCCTTCCTGGAGTGAACTCTCTATCAACACAAACAAGGCTGTCTTTAATTTACCTCCAGATAAAAACCAGACGCTGTGTCTGGGCAATACCTCTAGTAAAACTGGCAGACATCTGTCTGCAGAATTTATTAGACTATCCCCAATTTACTGTGGATCAGGAATAAGAGAGTGTCTCTCCAGCACATCATCATCATCATCACTCGAACAGAAAAACAGCAATCTGACCCTGGTTCATAGCCTGTTGTCAGCTCCCAGGGCCCGGTGGGATTTAGCACACTGCACCAAAAACCATCCTCAGCTAAGCTTCCAAGACAGCTCACCACACGCATAAGCTGCTGTGGAGGACACTGCACAGACCAGTTGCCTGCTGTTCTCCTACTGACTCAGAAGCTACAGACTTATTTGAGGCTAAGAGGATCCATGTGTGTTATGGAAAGAGCATAGCTATCACTGAGCTTTTTAATGTACATGACCAGAGTCCCTTGTTCCTTTGGCTCGGAGGCTTTTATACAGTAAAATAAAACCACCAGTACTAACACCGTTAAGAGGTACAACTGAACCAGCACTAATCTCAGCATAGCTGCTGGGACAAACAAGGACAGAGCACGCAGGACCTTTTTTCATCTCCTCCTTCCTTACTGATGGCCAGGATTTCTTTCCTCTTTTGTAGAACAGATATTTTTTTCTAATTCACAGTTGCCAGGAGATTGCCCTGATTAAGCCTTTCACCCATTCTGCAACTGTCATCTGCTTGTTTGATAACTCCAGCCTAAACAAACATCAGTAGCAACTTCTACTTCAAAATACTCTTACAGGCTCCCATCAACTTTGTTCCACACCTGATACATCACCCTATTAGTTTCATACAATCAAGGCAGTAAAAGGCACCCTCGCTGTATGCACACCTTTAGCAGGCAGCTCTGCACTCCCCACCAAACTCATTCCCGCAGATCTATATGTGACCTAAAAACCACTATCAACATCAGAAGTCCATCTCCACTCAGGCTCTTGACACTGTAGACACTGCTGCATCAGACAGAGCTGGAGCAAGTTCTACCAACTTTTGTAATTTAACGGCCTAAATTTGTCTTAAAGTGTAGCTTAAAAGAGAAGATCCCCAACAGGTCTTTCACACTAGCTACTACATTTTTCTCTCACTTTCAGTGAAGTGATCCACTTCTACTGTCAGTTCCCATTTTGGTCCAGAAACCGTTCTAACCAGACTGACAGCCGCTTCTACAACTCTTTTGGGAGAGCCATGTGATACAACTTTGACACACAATCACATCACAATCTAGCGCTCATCCTTGTCAGAAGGATGCCATAAAACTGAAACACATGACTGCTCTAAAGGATACAGTAAAATTTCTTACAGCACCTCACACTATATCAGGCATTGTAGTTGAAGGGTATTTGTATTACACTGCTATTTCCCCCTCAAGTCTACACCTGTAGGTTAGTGAAAATCTCAGATTATATATATTTAGTAATTTGGCTTTGTAGCTTAGCCTGGTTAAAGAGCTTACTCCTCCTGGCTGATACCCTTCCCGCTCAGAACTGGAGTTAACTGAGGATTTCCAAACTGAAAGTCTAAAGCAAGCTCTTTGTGAGAGTTATCACATCAGGGTATAACATGTATTAAAACTCCCTGCTCTTAGAACAATGCAAGGAGAGAAAATGGTGAATATAATGTTCCTACAGTCTAGCTGATGTGCTTCCCAGTGCACCAAGGCAGCAGCACATGCAGTGAAACCTTGCTCTGGTATACAGTTACATGGCAGAATCTATCCTAATTAAAAAAAAAACCCATATGCAATGTTAGAGTTAGGCAATGTCATTCAGGAAAATATACCAGCAGTTTCAAGTCATTCTGAAATAAGACCAGGAAATGTGTTTCCTTTGACTAGCGTGAATCCTAATAGTGACAGCTTACACATCAACAGCAGTATATTCGCTATTGATCATTTCTAGCAGAAACACCAATCTAAACAACATACTCCTTGTCACTGGATCAAGCTGCACTCTTCACCCATTAAAACACTCAATTATTACCAGAGGGAGTACACCTGAGTTTAAGCCCATAGTAACTGCCAAATGTCAGCACTGACGGACTTTTAAATATAATCTTATCTATACTACAGAAAAAATGAAAAGCACGAAAGAGCTGTCCCCAATTTTACTAGTTTTAATTATTGTCTCGCAAACTATCTCATTTACCCAGAACAGCCACAAAGTAAAAGTCTAGGGGCTTTCTTTCCCACCAGGGGCAAGCCAGCTAGTAAGAGCCTACAGTAGCCTTCCTAGAACAGACCATATCATAGCACAAAAATGAGTACTGTTTTTTTATTCACTACTTCATACTCAGCTTCCAGTGACACCAGGCCTACAAAATATCCCTTCACATTGCTTTAAGGTTTTGAAAGTTTATTGCCTCTGATCTACACCATTAAAGACCACCGGAACACTGATGTTACTTCCAGGACTTACTTTCCTGTCACAGGTGGTTACAGTGTTGCTCAAAAAACACCTTCCGATCAAGTCACATCTGGTATTCTCCTCCTATATATTTAGTGACACTCATGTGACAACTTTTTATGATGATGCTTTAATTGATGACACAGTTCCAATGATGGATTCATTTTCCAGCAGAGCACGGAGGCTTTTTGCATTTTGCATTATTCGATTAATGTAAGTGTCCTAGGGGCAAAGAACTGTTGGATATGGTATATGCCAATATATATTCTACAGTATAAATCCTGAGGTAAGACACAAGCAATTTTTAAAATACTTCTGGAAATCATTTTATATGCAATTTACTATTGTTTACTGGCAACACATCTGCAAACTCCAAATCCCCAAATATTTAAATATAAGTTCTTTTCACCTTTAACAAGTAATTTATCTCGAACAGACACCCTCCGAGTTGAATCAGAAGCTGGATTGGATGCACGGGGTCCTCTGACACCATCATCCCGCTTCAACTTGCTTGCCAGAGTTAGCATTACTGCTGTATTCAGTCTAGAATACAAATATTAGAACAAAGTCAATTACCAAAACTAAAGCACTGCGGGGAGAAGTAGAGAGCCAAGTTAGTTCCTTATTCAACAACTATCATCACATTATCAGCAGAGTACTTGAAGAATGAGAGTTTGTTTCAGATGTGAACACTGAGAGAGTTATAGTACATTAGGCCACGAGGAAGTTCAGTTTTGCTGGAGAAAGGTCAGACTTTCATCACTGTTTACAATCCAATTTCACTGCACCACCTCCTGCAGTATACCACTGCTTGACATCCCTCCTTCAGAAGAATTGCTATGAAAATATCCCCCTACCAGATCCATGGCCAGACAACCTGCTACAACAGTTCTCATTCATACTTCACATGACAATATTCGGAGCTACTTTCTGGCTGGCCAGAAAAAAAAAAAAAAAAGGCAAAAAGAAAAAAGGGGAGGGAGGGGTTACTGAAACAATTCTCTAACACGAGGAAATGAGCTTCAAGTCAGCTACCAGCACACAGGAAAGGAAACGGATTTAAACTGCAAATAGTGCAATTATCTATGCAGATATACAACAGTAACTCTTCACAGCGCAAAGCAACAGGTTACATACAGAGATTTGATAATCGAAACGAAGAGATTTTTTGCTGTGTCAGTCCTCCACTACAGAAGATAACTGAACTGATAAATAAATTACAATAAAAGGTGGACGGAATACCAAAGTCATAAAACTAAAACATTCAGTCTGTCATGGCTTAATATATTTTGACATTACTCCTAGTTGAAGGCTGCTCATTCTTGTTAATAGTTTGGCCAAACCCAACATAATGCTGACAGGATCCATACCCTTTAAGCCCCAGCATCACTAAAATGGCAGGAGAAATGTTTATCCTTTAGTCATATGAACTAATTCAGGAAAATAAAGGGAAAAAAACCTTGTAAAAATCAGCATGTAGTTTTTACATTAAGTAGTTTGCATAGAAGACCAAACAGGTATGATGCAGCAGTTACAAAGACCTGAAACGGATGCTCAGGTAAAATCAGCTCTCAGAGTAGAAAATGGAGAATCAGATGAGATTATCATCTGCTTTATGAGTAAGTCCAATAAAACACTGAGATGAAGACAATCACACTACAAAATGACAAGACGTGATACAAAATTTATCTCTGTTCAGTTCAGCAATATGTCTCAGTATTTCTTTCCTTCTTGTAAGCAAGCCCTGAAGTGAAGTTTAACAGGTCCATTGCAAAAGCACTTACTTTGCTTGTTCATTTTATTTGTTCTTGCTCCAGAGAAAACAGGAGATAGAGCCTCTGGCCTGCCAATCTACTCACTATATCTGTAAAAGACAGCCCTATTGCTCTCCCAAGGTTGTGTGAGAACGCTGAAAAATTTATACCAAACATCAAGTCAACAACACCAAAATAGGGTTGAAGAGGCAAGGAGAAAGAAACAACTGACATGACACTTAGATGTGGAAAACATAACAGATGAGTAACAAAGTTTAAAAAAAAAAAGGAAATATGTATTTCACAATGGTATCTAACCATATGAAACTAGGAAGATCTATAAGAAGGTCAAGTTCTCTGAAGTTGACAAGTATGTTTGTTAGCTTCAAGATGTGTATTTTTTAAAAAATAAAATTCAGGGCAAATGTAAAACCCACTTGATCAACTGAAATACACAGTAGTTTTTTCCTCCCACTATTGATGAGAAAGAATAAGCAGACAAAACAGTCCTTTTTTCCTTCAAGAAGAGAAAGACAACAGCTGGTTTTAAAATATATATATCTATATATATATATATAGATATCTATATATATATATATATATATATAAATGGAGAAGTGGATTAGGGGAGTCAGAGTAATAGTGACAGAGGGTCCTAAAAGAAAACAGAAAAGAAAACCTGTAAACTACTGGTTACCCCCCCACCTAATAAAAAAAAAACAAAACCACAACACCCAAACCCTTTTAGGTGCCAAGTCCAAATGAAATCAACTTCAATGGGAATTAAATGCCTAAATACCCTTATCGATCCGTTTCCTCGCTGCTTGTCCTGGAAAACTAGGAAACCAAGAAGCGTGACCAGTGTGGAAAATAGATGATTCGCTCCAGCTACACCCCCAATTTAATCGAAGGAGCACAGCAAGGAAGCACCCAAAACTTGCTAACCGCACGGGGAAAGTAAGGCTTTACCACTGCATGGCACGGGGGAGGGGGCGGTGCTGTTCTTGGTGACAGGGGAGGGCAAAAGAGCCCCGGGATTTCTCCAGCTCCCTTGGGAGCGGAGAGCGGGGGGCCG
>NW_020799107.1:9079467-9103102 GCF_003259725.1 Athene cunicularia | reverse complement strand
GAGGCCTGGGCCCCGGCCGGGTGCCGCCTGGGCGCGGCGTCTCGCAGAGCTTGAGGAAAATCGGACCCTGGCCGTCAGGAAGGGCCCAGCCCCGGCCCCGAGTACGGCCCGCGCTCAGCACCGACAGCATCTTCTGCCGTCCTCAGCTGCAGTATTAAACCACCCAGAGTCAGGGGGAAATGGGAGAAATAGCAACACCACCAGAGGGGAAAATACAACAGTTGTCAGGGTGATTTCAGAAGAGGAGCTTAAACACCAGGCTTGCTGTAGCCTTCACATTAGGGCCTGCTTAAATTAATTTCACTTACTCTGTACATTCCAGCACCAGATTAGCAGAAGCAATAGTCAATCGGATGAAACAAGTGTACAAAACTGATCGTAACAGTGCATTTGACAATGGAGAGTAAATTACTGGGATATTGTAACTGCACTAATGTGACCAGTTGAATCTTTACATACTCTTTCACAATTAGGTATAGACCTGTAGAACTTAGATTTGTGCGTAAAGTTAACAAACTTATATTCAGTAGCTTCCAATACACAAGGGAACCAAAACAATTAGAGCAGCGTCCAGGACGGAAGATTCAAAGCTAGAGGCCTGACACAAGGAAAGTTTTGCAGACAGCTACTGAAATACTCACTGTGTCTTAACATTCACTGGAATGATACGGCTTCCCCTTCACCAAAAAAAAACCCTGGAATTTAGCTTAGTCAAATCTAGTTAAACCAGTGCAGAAAGTGCCACTTGAGGCCTTAAATTGTCTTAACTCTCTCACAAGCTTAATGCAAAAGACGAGCACCCAGTTGAATTGGCTGAAAAACATTTGCCTTTTCCACAGCTCTTTTTAAGTAACAGCCTGTCCACTGGAAATTGCTCATGCTTTGGTTTCCAGCTGGAGAAAACTGTAACTGAAAGATGAATAAAGAATGTGTTTAGAAAAACCTGCTATCCACTCTCTGGCTTCAATAGCATAGAAGTCAAAAGGGGAATTAAGGAAAAAAAAATCTCCAACATGTATATGTGCTGACAATGTCTAGAAACAGTGAACGTGGCAGTCGTCCTTTTCCAACACTGGCTTCATGGCTATGCTGCACAGACACACGAGCTGGCATGTTTAAAAATTGCCAACTTTAAGAGAAAAATAATCTCAAAAATTATCCAAAACACTAAATCCTAGCATTTTTTTCTGGTTACAGATTAATGCAAGTGCATATTGATCCCAGATGGTCCCATCGGCTTAGCTGTAGAGATGCAGGAGACAGGCAGGACCCTGGCCAGGCACCTCATGCCAGAGGGTGCGTCTGTTCAGACCTCGCCGCCTGCCTCCATCTGCCCTGGCTGTGACGTGGCAGTGGATCCCTTCTTTGCCAGGTGGATGGGGACTATGTTTGTGAGCGATTCAGGCACAAAGTATCTTAGAAAAGCCTCTGTGTAATTCTGCTTCCGTAGTCCCATGCTGGTGCACCTAGAAACCAAAAAGGTGGCTGAGGTTAGCTGTGCTTTCAACAGCAATAAGCTGAAGCTGTTTCACGCTCTGCAGCAGACTATGGAGCCTACAACACCAGTTCTTGGCCCCATCATGAAGCCTGCTGGGGCATATGGGAGAGCAAACAAAGGATGCAAAGTCAAGCTCAACACTGGTATTTCCCATCTCGTTTGCCTTTTAACAGCAAAGCCCTGGAAATGCAAGTTTGAATATTCAAGATACCGATGTATCTCCTGTTTCTGCTGATACTTTTTCTCTCCCTGAAGGGCACCACCAAGGTCCAAAATTCAATGAGTCACAACAGTGTTATTATTAGTTAGGCTTAATATGCCCTATGTTAACAACAGCTAAGCTGCTCTTTAGAAAAGACAAGAAATATGCTTCTATTTTATCTTCAGGTATTACCAGCTGTCCTATTTTTCTACGGTACAGCGGTTCGGTGAATATCTGGTCACTGTGACCTGGGCTGGGATTAATAGAATGTTTTTATGAGCCAATTCATAAAGGTGCTGTCAACAAACTGCTACCTCCTCTGAAGACTAATTAAAGTCAAGCCAATACTTTCCAGCACAAGCTGTAACACTGTCAAGCATCCTTGCACCCTCTGCCAGTTCCTCTTAGTAGTGATGAGCGAAATTCAGCATCCAAATGTTCAGTGACCTTTTGGAGCTACTTAACAATTTCAATTTACAACAGCATGAGGAAAAGTCTTTGAAAATCAGGTTAATCTAAACTCATGACCTGGTTAATCTTTTTTTTCAGACAGTGTTGTTGTAAGTCTAGACAGAGAGACGGCAGTGCTGTTTACTGGAAGAAGAGTCTCCTGTTTTTACTGTGATCCCATACAGCATCTAGTCGGGGAAAAAATAAGCGAACGTGGTATGTATACAAAAAATACGTATCATAAGGGATGCATGGTGCACGCACACACTTCCCTCTGCCTCATTTTCTCAACTCATGTTTATCCATTCTTCTGTGTTTGACAAGATTTTTTTCTCATTCTCTCACCTCCTGTTATCGCTTAGGCTTCCAGGAGCATAGTGTAAGCTGCTCCTGAACCTGATCTCCCAGTCACCCAAGAGTGAGGAGACCAGGATCTTGAGACATACAATTTGCTTACAGAGAACCTTGATTTTCACAAGTACCAGCCAATCTGGGGCAAAATCAGTCAAACTGCTCCAGTAAAAATGTTCTTGGTGGATACCCCAAATCGGGCACTGCACTGCATGTTTGAGGCAACAAAACAAGTTATTTCCAAAGGTGCTGTTGAAGAGGTGAGAGTCTCAAGGGTTCAGTACCTAAGGAAATAACCACTGGCAAGAGTTAGTCTCTAAAGTAATTTCATAATGTTATGTCTATACCTCTATCAGTACTTAAAAACACTAGTGACTGGTTAAAAATTGTTATTATTTAAAACCCACTTTCAGCTGATGCACACATGATGGAGTATTTTGTTTTCCTAGCACTATGTCTATGTCCTGGCAAGTATTTCATGTTTCACATAGCAAGGATTTGAGCAGTTGCAGACATCACCTGGTGCGGCAAACAAAACTAAGATTTTTTTTGTTGGATCTCAGGCAATTACCCAACCGTTTTCCATTACCCAACTGTGACGTTTTTTAAAGCTAGAGAAGATGAAACTAGCATCTTGCATTTAAACTATGCAACTATTTAAAGACTATTTATGTCTTCTTGTGTCCCATTTGGTCTTTTTCTTGTGCTTTTATTTAACACATACATCTCTCTGTTGGGGATAAAGCAGAGAAAGTCTGCTTTTTGTTAAAGTATCAGCTCCTGCCTTAATGAACAATTGTGGAAGTTCTCATATTGTTGGGGACAAAGAGAACCAGCCATTATCCTAACTCCCTCGTGGCTTTTCTAAACACAGCTTTTCTATGCACTTACTTTAAAAATGCTAGCTCTCTATCCAGACACGTTCTGTCTGCTGAAAAACAAAGTAGAAGTCCCTGCTGCTCACGTTTTGGTCCCAGAGTTTGCCATCTCTGAAGAGATGCTACTTCTGCATTTGTACTCAAGTGCTCAGCAGGCTGGGACAGCTGGGATCACACATTTTGCATACAGAAAAACAAGAGTGTAGACCTCAATGGAGAAGGCCACATAGTTTTAGGCCTTAAAACAAGGGCAGGTTAAGGATTTATCTGTTTTTTAAGATTCTTTTTAGGTAAGGAATCTGATTTTAAGTACAAAGATTAAAAAAAACCATGATATTGCACAATTTGCAGTGTTTGAACAGCGAAGGAAGCCAGTGGGCAAGGAGGAAAATTCTCTGGTGTGGCACAAAACATGCTCCCTAATAGTCTTTGTTTTCTACCACCTTGCTTGCTTCTTTGGGTTTAATTCATGTTGGCTTTCCCCCCTCACTCTCTTAAACAAGATCATTCCGCTTTTAGACAGCAATCATTAGAGCCGGACCTGTTGCACCAGACCTGGAACTGCCTTTGGAGTATCAGAAGGAAGAGGATGTTGTGCGACAGTAACTGCAGCAATGGCACTTGCAGTGTTACAGCTGCTGGTTCACATCCACGTAGCCAAGAAGAAGTAAGTATCACTCATGTGGGGCACATGAGATCGTTGCCACGTGTAACACTTCAGCTCATGTCTGCTGCAAACCATTTGGAAGAGGAGCAGATTGCTGTAATTTCATTGTGGTCATGATGGCAATACCTGAGCATTTTTCCACACACTGCTTTATTAAAGTCATATGAAAAAGGGATCTCAAGAGTTCTTGCAATAACAACCGGCTTCCTATTAGTCAATAATTGTGCATCACTGTGGACAGTTTGCAAGCAGAGCACTGAAGGAGAAACCTGCCAAGAGAAAAACAAAACAGCTCCATGGGCTCTGTCTCATTATGATTACCAAGTGGCTGAGATTTGATGTATACTTTATAAAAACAATCACACAACCCTCTGTATAAAATCAGAGTACATGTTTGACTGCTGATGCTTATCAGAGACTGCACTGACCTGGATTTAACTGCTGATTCCCCTGGGCACTGCTAAAACCAGAGAACAAAACACCAGAGCAAGGTTCAAAATCAGATTAGAAATCAAGGTTTCACCTGAAGGTCTAGGAAAAAAAAAAACCAAAACACAAACCAAAGCTAAAAGACCCACAGTGATTTTGTTTGGGTTTTGAAGGTTTGGGTTTCTTGCCTAGACCCGTCCTAATCTTGATTTTTTTTTTTCTTGGGCAGAGTAATCTTGTCTTTCCATCTTCTAAAGCATAGTCTGCCTGCAGAACTTCATCATGTCCATGGTGTTCACAGCCCCTAGTGACAACCTGGACTTTGGAGCTGGGGTTAAACTACGAAGGAACCGTGAGAGACTGTTACATTTTCAGCTTTTGGCTTGCTTGATAATCATCAAACTCAGAACCCTTTTTCCTCCTCTAATAAGAGATTCTGGTATGATTTTTACCTGAGCGTGCCTGAACCTAACACTGCCAGGGCCTGGGTGCCTGCTCCTCTGTGAGGCAGACCTTAAGGTTTTTATTCCATCCCCTAATCTGTTACTCATAAACATCCTACCAGCTCGGATCTATGCACTAACGTGGCATGGCACATTGCCTACAGCCATGATTCAGTTAGGATGGTCAAAACAGGTGAGTGACACCCCAGTCTGTTGAGATCATGGTAACCAAGGCAAGTTTCAGGCAGCATTTTTCAGGGATGGAAAGCCAAACAGTTCAAGACTAGAACTACATACACAGTAGCACTGGTGTGTAAACAGGGTGCTTGGGATTAACCCTGACTCACTCTTGAACCTACAAAGCTACAGTACAACAGACAGCCATCTGGGAAGCCCCTGGCTCATCAGCTTTTAGAGAGAGAAATAGCCTTTGGAAATTTAAGGAGCAATGGACAACAGAGGGACTGAGAGCTCCTTCACTCCGATGCGTCGTGGACCTCTCTTGCTATGTGAAATGATTCCTTGTGGAAACAGCACTTGGAGCAGCAGCAAGAAAGCACAGTCATTGTCCTCCACCCTAACCCAAGCACATCCTCCCAGACAAGAGACCATGGGCAGACTAGGAACCAGGAATGACTTGGAGAAATATTTATGAAGTGTATCTGAACTCTTCTCTGTCATCTTTTTTCATTCCAGCATTGAGGGAAGGGACCGTTATCTTGGGCCTGTGAAGGCTGATGCCTTTTCTCAGAGCTTTCCCATAAACCAGCTGGAATTCCCTTATTATTTTGATGAATCACAGTCATACTCTAGCAGATGCGAGAGGCCATTTCTTAAAACCCAAGTCCTGAAGTGCCTGCACCAAAGTTATTTCAGTTACTACATTTTCCCGATATACCTTCTCCCATTTCTGCCAGGTTTGGCATAAATCACAGCCTTCCACTTTGTAAATCTATGGTTTTTTTCCTTTTCAAAGGCTGTTATATTTATCTGTCAAATGTATGAGTGCTGGGCCCAAAGATTTCAGGCTTTTATTTGAAGCAACTGGAGACAGGGGTTTGTGCCATAGAAGGAGTGATCATGCACAGAGAATCGCGGTCTTGGGGCAGTAAGTCTTCCTTTCTAAGGAGAACACAGAAATCAGATTTCTTTAATCAAAAAGAAAACAAGGAATACACTGGGACAGGAATATTTTTCCTGGGGCCAGAAAGCTGTCCCAGCCCCATCTGCAAGCATTTCTGTGGGAGCAGGAGTGCAGGGGGAGAGTCGGGGAACGTGAGTTGCTGGGGGAAGTTCTCCAGAGACAGAGGAAATGGTTCAATTGTGGCTACAGACATAATAGCCAAAATGAGACAGATCTGCAGAGGAAGCACATCATTACTAATTCAGGCACCAGTCTGGAGTCCTGGGAACCTTCAGCAGCTAGCTTTTGGCCTGTTCCTCTAGTCCAAAGTGCTGGTTTTTGCATGAAAATGAGTAACCCATCAGCCACTTGTACATATGCAGCTGAAGTAATTTGCAGTTCGAAGTGAGGGTTATTTTTCAAATAACCTTTTTTGTTAAAGCAAAAAAGATCTCACTGAACACTGTCTTCCCAGAAGGTGAAACGGAAACATATCAAAATGATTTCCAGTATGATTGCTGATAGACAGGAAATTTTATTTTGAATTATGAGCAGCACTGAACAGAAGGAGAAACTACAACATCAAGAGCACCAGTATCTCGTGTATTAGGAAACAGTTCCCGTAACACCACCAGCAGCTTATTTTCCTATTCTTCAGAGTGCCAATCATGCCCGAAAAATGCTCCTGCTACAGGTGAGAGCACATTTATTCCTTACATATTATCAGCCTGGATTCTGGTTGGAGGGTTTTGAGCAGAAGTAGTTTATGACCCAGGAGCGTATAACATGATCCATCAATAAAACTCAGCTGTCGGCTTTCTTGATTTGCCTGCAGAAATGTCACCTGCAACATGTTAGGCAACACTCCCCACGAAGCCACAGAATTTTTGCCTCTTGGGACCAGTGTAAAGAAAGCTGAACTGAAAAACTCCCGAACTCCACTGCCTTTTCTGTAATTTGGTAGGCATTTCCCCTGCTTATTCAATAGAAGCACAGAACTGTGTATACACATGAAATAAAACCAACCCTACCAAAATAAAACTCCATTGCATAAACAGTTCTTGGAGAAAAGAGCAGCAGTCAGGTAGTTTGTTGCTGCCTTACCTTAGACAGACATCTGTCATATCCCAAAGGACCTTATCCTATTTCATTTACGTCCTGCGGGATTCAAGGATTTTAAACCTCACAGCATTTTCCTTTCAAAACAGAAACTCTTCCCTATTCAAAACCAAGTTTGGGTATTTTAAATTTGCATGTATGAGCAGACACCCTAGTGAGTGTGAAGCTGCTGCTGCTTCAAGCCAGGGCTGCCTGGCACAAAGCTCCCCCAGCCACCCAGGGAGAAGTGGGCCAGGAGCTGGCCCAGGCAAGGAGGGCTGAGATTTAATGAAACAAGATCTTGACACATCTTGACACATGGGCCAAGACACTTGGCCCATCAGTCGCCAAGGGGAGCCACAATCACCCCTGCCACGAGGTGTTTTGTGCTTTTCAACCCCAGAGCTGGCCTCTCACAACTGCCTTTGCATTTCTCCCTCCAACGGTTCAGTCCCTTCCATGACACCAGCATTTTCCCCATGATGCTACAAATCACCAACTAGCTGCTGTCTTGGGGGGACCTTTCCAAGAGTCACATCCTTGCCCTCATCCTCCTTTTCCAACTGCTTGGTCTACTTTGATGCTTTCCTGATCATTTTCCAATAGAACTTTGCACAGAAAGCTCCCCTCCACTGCAGGTTAAACGTGCCTCTGCTTACCCACCCCTTTGGGTTTCTTTCCACTAAATTTTGCCCTCTGAGACTGGAGATCGGAGTCCATGTGGGAACTAGAGTAGGTGCCTCCAAAGGCCGGGGCCATACAGAGACACTGTAAAACCAAGGCTTTCCAGCTTTCCTTCTGCTGTTTCTGTGCCCAAATGGAAACTAACACAAGGAAGAGCATGCCTCGCTCCTTTTCCCTGCAGAACCTGGGAAACTGCTGTTATGTCCTGTCTTGGTCCACTCGGTGGACTCGTGATGGTTCATTTACTATGATCTCAAGTGCAAAATTAAGGTGACCAACACCAAAGGGGATTGTATCAATCAAACAGTGAAACTTTATTGTGTTGCCTGTGTAGTAGCACACAGTAGTTACAGATGGGTGAAAGAAAGGAGAAAAGTAAAGTTTAGAGAGAGGAGGAAGAGAGGTTATAGCTACCATCACTGATCTCATGACGTCCTAGCAGTCCTGGGTCCAGCTGGTGCTGCGTTGTTAATCGTCGTGATCCTTGGTGGGGAAGCTTCCAATTTTCATTGTCAAGAAGTCATCTTTTATGCTTAGTAACACACCTTGCTCCTCCTCTGCCTCAGGGGTCTCCACCCTTCTCAGAATTCAATGGTCATATCTCCGCCCTTCTCGAGCAAGGCTATCACGCATGTGCAGGGGGAGTGTCTGAGGCATGGTCAGTCTTGGAGGCGGGCAGCCTTCAACAAGGTGTGTTTTGGTATTATAATGAAGCAAAGTTCATCTAAAGTTCATGATTTCTTCACCGATGTTATGGCAACACTTGCAATAGATCTTTTTTGACAGTAACAATGTGGTCATTTCTAACAGCTCCGGCTAGGCCCAGGTACTGAACGAGCAGCACAGCACTCTTTGTACTGCACGGCTCAGGCACCGAGGAACAGCACTGCACTCCCTGCAGCACACGGGTCAGTACTCAGGAGAACAGCTGTGCCACACAGTTCTGTATTCAGGAGCCTTTGCACCACATTCCACTCTTGGGATCGCAACTGTGTTCCAAGCAGGCCGTTGTCAGGTACCTCACTGTCCATGTCCCTGATGATAATGTTGACACAGAGCTGGTCTTCTGACCATACTCTTACACATCCCTGCGTGTTAACCAGCCAAGCGCTCAGCGATACTTGGAAAGGCTCTGACACCCCAGCATGACCCTCCCAGCACCCCTTGCTGAGCCCACGAGGAACGCTAAAGCGCTTCTTCACCACATGTGAGCACCCTTCAGGAGAAGCAGAGGGGCTTGTCCTGAGCTTAATGCCCCTGGCAGCGGCATTAAGCTAACACTAGCCAGCTGCAACACTTGCAGCTCCATCCCCATCCCCATCAGCCCCACTCCAAGCACCCTGAGGAGCCCAGCCTGGCAAGGGAATAAAAATATTCACCCCAGCTTTGATTTGCAGCAAACTTGCTTTGCATGGGAAATACTGGGCAGTTAACCTGACAAAGGCAGCTCTGTGGGGGGAGCTGGGAAGGTATTGCACATCTTTTATTTCCTGCCCTTGCAGGACTCGTGGAGTGAGGAGCACCACAATGGAAATGATGCCTCGTGAACTCAGCAGAGAGATAAATAGGGACCACTGTTCCCCTGGAGGGATTTCTGCCCTTGCCTTGGGAGAGCTGTGCTTCGACACTGCCGCTGCTTAGGGATTGGAGCTCATTTCCTGCCCTGAAGACGGACGCATGAGCAAGCCTTTGCCTTCCTTCCTGGTGCAGCGGTGTCACATGCCATATCACAGTAGCTACATTTCACAGTGACTTGGTAGATAACAAGAGCAGGATAATCTAAATATATCTGGTTTGGGGACTGATTAAGCACCTTCTCCCTCATTAGTCTTTCCAGATATTCCAGCATAGCACTTTTGGCTACAACCTCCCCCCACAGACATTGGCTATACGTAGGCCCCATAGAGAGGAATTTCTCTCAAGACTTTAAAACTGAGGAGTGAAGTGGGGCAGGAAGAGGGTACGCTGAGGCAGACCTCTCCAAAGCAGGCACTGATGGCCAGACAGGCAAAGTATTGCTGCAGCTCCTTTTTTTTGGGAGATGAGCTGTGCCTCGTTTTAACTGAAACCAGGACTCAATGTGCAATCCCAGACACACTGCCGGGGCTTCGCCTGCCCATTCTCCTTGACCCCACGGCATTTCCTTCCTGATTTAGGCTTTCCATTGCCTTGGGTGTTGCTCATCAGTCCCCAATCCTTCAGCCTAAAAGCAGCAACCATAAAATTACCCCAGCCTCAAGCACCCATCATCTGCCCTGTGCTCCTCTCCTTCTTCCACCAAAACCTGCACCTTTTGGGTTCCCAGGCCTTGGCTGGTCCCCAGGTTTGGGTGATCGCTCACCCCAGTTGTGGCCATCACACATACATGTGGCCACCACTGCTGGCTGTCCCTCCCCTGGTGACTTGTCTCCAAAGAACCATCTCCTCAGCCTGAGAAAGTAGAGATTGAATGAGGTTTGGGTTTGCTCATGGGTCCTTTTCCTCCTCTCCCCACTGGATGCCTGTCTACACCAGCTCCTCACTCATCCTGAGCTCCAGTTTGGTGATTAAATCTTTCAGGAGTCTTCTGAGAGCTCCCAGGATGGCCAAATCCAGAGGCTTTCCCAGCCCATACAGGGATGTGAGCACCATGTTGGGCTCTGGGCTTCTCCAGGCTCCGTGCCCTGGATTGCACCACCCAACACAGGTATCCCCCTGGAAAAGGGTGGTCAGCAGGCTCCTGTCCCCAGGCGGGCAGGGACAGCCCTGGCCACAACAGCATCCATCTGTCCCCAAAGGCAAACCCTGGGAGGATGGTCAGGATGAACCCCCAGACAGCTGGAGATTAACATGAACGCCAAAGTTCTGCTAATTTTTGAATGCTCAAAATTGCCTTGATGTCCTCCCTCATGCCCCCTGTAACTCATTTTTCCAAAGTGGCGATATTATAGTAAAGCATAGTAAAAACATGATGGCAGCTTGTCTGTTTATGGTATCTATTTTATTTTTCATATTAAATAGCATGTAAAAATAAATTTATACAGACAAATAAATATACATCATATACTTTGTAATAAATTGCAGATACAAAAATAGATTTCCTTAAAAACAGTCCGTATTTTGAAGACCAGCAAAACAAAGATATCTAATAAATATACAATAACTTAAGACACTGTGAAAAATAAATTGCTCCCTGAGATCACATAAATAAGAAAAATTCTTAAATAGGAAATACAGTCCAGCAATGCAAGAAAATTCATTTTCCTGGACCTCGGGGTATCCTTTGGGGCTGGTGAGTTTGGCCTTTGGCCATGCTGCAGTGGGGTCTAATTATACTGCTCCTGGAAGGCCACGCACCGCAGGTCGTTGAGCACTTCAAAGATGTGGCGGATGGCAGAGGCTTCCAGGCAGCTGTTTGTCTTCTGTGGTGGGGAGGAGGGGCAGGTTAGTGCTGGAGACAGGGTGCAGCGGGCTAGCACCCCGAAACCCCCTCACCCTGCTGGCCTGACTTACCATTTCCCTGGTGTTCTGCAGCTGGTTCAGCCAGTGGCTCACTTCTTCAGAGGGCTCATGCAAAGGAGCCTTGGTGTCCATCTGTGAGGAAAGTGGCCGCGTGAGGATGGTGATGCCCTGCGGTGCTGCTGCCAGTGCAGGGGCCACAGAGCCAGCACTGGGCTGGGGGGTTTTGGGGGGGGCACTCACCCAGCACTGCAGGTCATTCTGGACTTGGGTGAGGAAGGCAAGAGGCTGCTTGCGCATCTCGGCGAAGTCAGAGGTGTCATGGAACTCCAGCACGGTTGTGGTGAGGCTCAGCTCGGCTTTCACCACCATCACTCGGTCAGGTACCTGCAGGCAGGAGCATCCCGGTTAGGGACCCAAAGCACCAGGGCTGACTGCAGGCTGGAGGATGGGGGTCTAAAAGCCCTGTCCGGGTTTGTGGATGGAGAGGGGACTGGCTGACAGGAGGTCCCAGCTGGAGAGGGAACTGTACCCCCTTTTTACAGGATTGCCTCACTCTTACCGAGAGGTCCATCATGTTCCATTCCCGATGGAAGATGTTGCCGGTGCAGTTGCGGTCTGCCAGTGGCTTGGTGTCCATCTGCAGACATAAACCAAGAGAGAGATTAAAAAACTGTCATCTTGACTTTTGGCAATGTTGTGCAACCCTGGTCAGCCTGGAGGGGTTTTAAACCAGGACGAAATTTGGCCAAGCACCCTTCTTGTCCCAAACTCCCCTGGAAAATATCCTCCTCATCCCCAGACCACTGCAGAAAACATCCACCTTGTCACTCAGGGTCTCGAATGTGTGCCCTCTGCTGTGCCCCTGGCCAGCCCACAGCCCCCCATTGCCAGCGATACTCACAAACTTGTCCCTCATCCTAAGCACAGCTTCCGTCTCGTGGGACACAAGTAACTGGTACTTGGACAGGTAGCAGCTCTTCTCCGGGGTGGTGTGGGGGATGACAGCTCCGAGGCTGGTCTGCAGCACCAGCGCAAGCAGCAGGGTCAAGACAAGGTGCAGCATTTTGGCGACAAGAGCCCAGTGGTGAGCAGGTTATGATGGAATGGAGGGGCTGTGGTGCAAGAAGTCGGAGAGGATGAACCAGAGTGCTCTGGGTCGGATCCGCTAAATCTCTGATGTCGAGATGCCTGACGGTGTTGCTGGAAGTGGCTCGCTCAGCTGTTGGGCTGGTGGCCAGTCCCGAGAAACTGCTTCGCCTCCTTGACTGCCTTGTGCCCCATCTCCCCGGCTTTTTATGCTGCCTGCCTGGCGCAATTGCGCTTTCAGATTGGCAGGAAAACCCACGGCCTGGCGGCTCTGAAAACAGGAAAGTGAAAGCGGCAACGTAGGGAATCCCGCAGCCGCAGGTTCGGCAGGTGTGGGCAGTGCCTGCCTCCCGCTGCCTGCCCCGCTGCCTGCCTTGACAGGGCGAGAGTGCCCGGTGCCCCAGGGATGCAGTGGGATGCTCGGGCTGCCTTTGACACACACCCCTCCAAGGGAGCTGGACGGGGGGACGCTGCTGCCGTTGCAAGCGGTGCAGAGGTGCTGACAAATACAAGGAAGCCTGGGCATGAGCCAGCCCGGCACTGCGCCGAAAGCTGCGGTAGACCCCCAGGAATGCAGGCCCACAGGGATGGTGGGTTTGGGATGGCTGGGAGGGTTTTGGTGCTTCCCGAGTGGCAGCAGCAGTTTGTGCCTCAGTTTCCCCACAGAAAGCACAGCACAACGGCTGTGGCAGGGAGAGGGTGAAAGCAGCAGCTGGGAGCGGGCCCTGCACAACACAGGCTGCAGGCATGAGCTTTATGTGTGTATTATCCCGAGGGGCCAGTCTCACCACAAAAGCATGAGAAAGAGTGAGAGCAGGAGCACTTCCACCTGGTATTTTCCAGGTAGGATGTAGGGTTGTTCAGGGAGGCTGCCAGAGGTGAATAGGGATGCTGCCCCCACCAGCCACTGGAGCTGGCTGGGGTTTCCTCCCTGTTTAGTCTGAAAACACAAATATCAGGTATTGACATCTCTCTGCTGACAGCTGGAACGGTGCCACCATTCAGCAAAATCTGCCCTTCCCCCGAGATAACCTCTCAAGGTAACCTCCTGCGACGTGGAGCCATCCCCACTGTGCTTTTGGTTTCACGCATTCATCAAGCATTAAACATAGACAATTAGGGCAATATCTGTATCTAAGAAGTAAATAAGCAATAATGCAGCAACAGGCATGAATGCACTGTGCGGTGCCTCATACAGTAGAGGAACGCTGCTCCAGAAGCGGGTTTTTTTTTTATGTTCTTATTTGGAAATAAACTGCTGACTTCAAGGAGTCCACACACATGGGAAAAGTTCTTACACAGGTTTGTGGAAAGATACACCTATGGACAGGCAGACCGGCATGGACATGCTGTGCCGAGTCGTGGAGATGGGATAGGACCTGTGGACATTGGCCACCCCAACCCCTGCTCTAGGGGTCAGCTGGAGCAGGCTGCCCAGGACATTGTCTGGTTTTGAGTATCTCCAGGGATGGAGACTCCACAGCTTCTCTGGACAATCTGTGTCAGTGTTTGACCACCCTCATAGAAAAAAAAGTGTTTTCTCCTGTTCAGACGGACTTCCATGTATTCTGCGTTGTGCCCATTGCCTGTTGTCCCATCAGTAAGCACCACTAAGAGCCTCCGAGCCCTTCTCTTCTCCACGCTGAACAGTTGCAGCTCTCTCAGCCTTCCCTCATATGTCCCTTCCTCAGCCTCCTCGTCTTTCACTGGACTCTTTGCAGTAGGCCCACGTCTCTCTTGCACTGGGGAGCCCAGAACTGGACCCAGCACTCCAGGGGTGGCCGCACCAGTGCTGAGGGGAAGGATCACCTCCCTTGACTTGCTGGAAATACTCCTAATGCAGCCCCGGATACCATTCACCTTCTTTGCTGCAAGGGCATATTTCTGGCTTGTGTTCAACTCGATGCCCACCAGGACACCCAGGCCCTTTTCTGCAGAGCTGCTTTCCAGCTGGGTGGTCTCCAGCACATCCTGGTGCCTGGAGCTGTTCCTCCTCAGGTGCAAAACTTTGCATTTTTCCTTGTTGAAGAGTATAATGTTCTTTTCAGCCCATTTCTACAGCTTGTGGAGGTCTCTCTGGACGGCAGCACAACCCTTTTGTGCATCACCCACTCCTCCCAATTTGGTGTCATGGGTGAACTTGCTACACTGAAGGTACACTCTGCCTCATTGTCCAGATCATTAATGAAGAGATTAAGCAAGACTGGTTCTTGACCAGCAGGATCCATCCATCCCTCCCTGAGACTTTCTCCTGCTCCAGCAGCATCTCGGTGAGCTCAGATCTTTCTTGGAAAACCACAGTGGAGGTGAATAGGAGCAGAGACAGCAGGCAGGGAGCAGTATGGCTTGGGCAGTGGCTGTCTTGGCTTTGACCAAGCTAGGTGGAGATACAGCTTGGAGAAGAGCCGGGACAGCAAAACACAGCACTAAAGCCCAATAGCAAAGGGGCACAGGGTTTACCTTCAGGGCAAGTCACAGACATTGCTACTGTACCAGCCTCCCCTGCTGCAGCAGCAGGCTCAGGAACTAAAAGCCTGAGCCCTGGCCAGGGCTTGGGTCTGGTGTCCACTCAGCAAACAGGACAACAGTGTTGTCATTCCTTTCTCTCCCATTAAAGATTAATGCACAGATTTGGAAAAGTAATTTTTTATTCAATGCAACTTGTTCACCTTCAATACAACTACAATATAAAAGCCCAAACTATCATAACTAACGACACATGGGACCTTCAGGTGAGGCACAGCTCAGCTGAAATAGATGGCACCTTAGCAAAAAAGCCTGAGGGGTTTAAAAACAAATGTGGCCCCTGGTGAGGGAAGGGAGGGAGTGGGGGTCCCAGCCCTGCCTAGAACTCTTTGGGTCACTGTGGAAGAGCCGGAGGGCAATGGTGGCTCTAGGTCCCATGTGGTGGAGCCCAGCTGGCTCATGGGACAAGCACTGCAGGGTGTTTCCTCCTCCAGACCAAGGTACGAGCCAGGCTGGGGTGTTCTGGCACTTGGGTTGGTGCCCAGACAGGTCCCCAGCACCCAGACAGTGACATCCAGCACTGAGACAGTGATGTCCAGTGCCTGCTGTGCTGGGGTGGCCTCATCTGCAGCCCCATGGACATACAGCAGGGCTGGAAAATTGCACTGGCACGTATGTGGATCCACCATGAATCGCTGCCCCTTGCCCCAGGCTCCTGCTGAGGACAGTGCTGGACCCACCAGCTCCCAGAGCAGCACCATGTCCCACGGAACGGCTGTGGCTTGTATCTCCCAGATGTCATTTCTGCTTAGAGAAGCAAAGCGAAACCTGATCTCTTCATGCAGGCGAAAGCAGATCCGGAGGCACCAAAGGAAAAGCGAAAGCTGAGCGGGGAAGCCAGGGCCATGAGCGCAGCCCCCCAGCACTTAGGGCTGAACATCTCCTGGGTGCCTTGCTCAGACGTTTGTACCTCACTCGCTGCCAGCCATAGCCAAGCCCACAGGTGCCTGGGTGAGCAGAAACGAGGGCTCTTCCCTGACAGGACAAGGTCTTGCCATCCTGGACATTGGCACGCCGGCCAGTATCTTGCACAGTGATGCCACACTCCACCACAGCCCAGTCCCCAGCATGGCCAGCAAGGCCTGGCTCCCCCAAACCGCAACAGTGCTGGCTCCTGCCACAACAGCAGAGAGTACCCTGAAGCCAGCACGGGCTGGGGGCACCTGGGGGTCTGCAGGGCACTGGGGACCTGCCACAGTCATCGCTCCAGCCTCGGTGGGTCCCAGCCCTGACTGCAGATATGCCATACCAGGAGAGCGGCACAGATGGCAAAGATGGAGACCCCTCCTCGGATTCACACAACCCAGCAGGCTGGAGCCACTCGAACTTGCTTGGAGCAAGAAATCCTCGGTGCGTGGGAGATTCCAGGTGCAAGAAGGAAAGTGAAAAGGGGTAGGGCTGCAGGCACTAGCGCCAGGTGAGGCAATTGCCCTGTGACTCATTAGCATGGAAAAGCCTTGGCTGTGAGCCATGCCACTGGAGTAGGTAAGGACAAGCCCGGATTGCTCCTTCCCAACTTTTGGAGCCATCAGGCTCGTTCAAGAGGAACTGGCTCCTGCTAGTGTCTGATCGTAGAAAGAAGATAGAAAGAACCAAAAAGTGCCCCAAAAAAGCTACCTTTAAAAATAAAAACCCTGGATGATGTGCAAGAGCACTGCCCATGGCACAGTGGTGCTGGGGCAGGGGACATCGGGTGGCCTCCACTCAACAAACATCACGACCCGTCCCCACTGGCCCAGGGTGTCGGTGCCACCGAAGCGCTGCTGCCCTGCTTCGTGCCCCAGAACCCTTCACCACCTCCCGGCACTCACGAGCTGCAGCATCCACCATGGCAATGCCAGGCTGGTCTGTGCTGCACTGCGTGCCTTGTGCCACTGACACCATTCCAAACGTGTTGATGATGCAGTCCTTGGGGTTACATCATGGCCAGTCACCCACTGCATCATTGCAGGGTATGTGCTGAGCGTGCAGCCAGTGCTGGGGAGGGAAGGGTTGTTAATTGAAAAGTTAATTAGCGAGCGGATTTAAACTTGAAGTTTGAATTTTAAAGTGCATCAAAAACCCACACAGGCCCTTTTTCCCCGGGAGACATCTCCCTGCCCAGGCAAGCTGCAGGATGCACCTCACCAGGCCAAGCCAAGGCAGCCGGACAGGCCACCATCCCCCGGGTTGCTGCGGTGTCTGGTGGGTTCCCAGGCAGCGAGAGGCCTCTAGTGCTCCTAGATGACAAGCACCATCCTCACCCAGCAAGGGAGCTTTTATGGGTGCTGCTCACCCAAATTCAACCTGTGCCCAGCGCAGCCTCTTCACCAGTAATGGTGGCCCAGCATCGCCGCTCCATGAGGTCTTCTCCTGCACATGACTGTGGACACAACAAGCTTTCCTCCCCATAGCTCTCCTCCTGGGACACCCCCCCCCCTTCCTGGGAGCCACCAAGTGGGGTCAAAGCCTTCACTTCCCACACAGGCAAGCTGAGCCAACACTCAGTGATCCCCATGGAGTTGTGCTCAGGGTTAAGGAGGTTCAGTGTCTGCACCTGAGAGCCACAGGACCACAGCTGAAGCACCTCCAGCCCCTATAAACCTCCCTCCAGGTGCTCTCTCTGGGGTAGGGAGCAGAAGTATCACTTCTACCTTTCTTCATAATGCTCTGAGATATAACACAGGGAGGCCACAACCCTACCCATGGCATCAGGGTAGCATTCTTGTCAAGAGCAGGAGTTACAGGAAAGGGAAAGGTCCCCCACAGAGGCTGTGACTTGACATATCTGGAAAGCAAACAGGAGGGGACCTGTGCTGGGCTGTGCCCAGCTTTGGACCTCATTGTCTCCATCTGCCCCTCCCCAAAACTCAGCCTCTAATCTTCCCTTTGAAGTATGGGTGAGCAATAGCAGGCTGGGACAGAGGGGAGCATAAACCTGCTCCCCTGTGGCAGCCACCCCAGAATGGCTCCAAGTTGTGCTGAGGGTGAGTAGCCTCACGAGGGCCACAGCAGGAGTGCTGCACAGCACCGGGCAAGCCTGGGGCAGATAAGCTGCTAGTATTTGCTGCACCCACTGGCAAGGCACCAGGGATGGGGTCACAGAGCGAGCAAGAACAGCCCCTTTCCAGTCAGCCTTCAAAGACAGCACATGGCTCCTAGCTTAACCTGCACGGGAAAGGGGGCAAACAGCCCCTTTCTACCTTAAATCCACCTACAGAATCAGAATCATCTCAGTTGGAAAAGATCTTGAAGCTCCTCCAGTCCAACCATGAACCTCCCACTGACCGTTCCCAACTCCACCAGATCCCTCAGTGCTGGGTCAACCTGACTCTTCAACCCCTCCAGGGATGGGGACTCCCCCCCCTGCCCTGGGCAGCCCATTCCAACCCCCAACAACCCCTTCTGGAAAGAAATGCTTCCTAAGAGCCAGTCTGACCCTGCCCTGGCACAGCTTGAGGCCATTCCCTCTTGTCCTAGTGCTTACTACTCAGTTAAAGAGGCTCATCCCCAGCTCTCTGCACCCTCCTTTCAGGGAGCTGTAGAGGGCGATGAGCTCTCCCCTCAGCCTCCTCTTCTCCAGACTAAACCCCCCCAGTTCCCTCAGCCGCTCCCCGTACAACCTGTGCTCCAGACCCTGCACCAGCTCTGTTGCCCTTCTCTGGACATGCTCGAGTCATTCCATGGCCTTTTTGGAGTGAGGGGCCCAAAACTGAACCAAGCCATCGAGGTGCGGCCTCACCAGTGCCAAGTACAGGGGTGAGATCCCTTCCCTATCCCTGCTGGCCACGCTTTTGCTGACACAAGCCAGGATGCCATTGGCCTTCTTGGCCACCTGAGCACACTGCTGGCTCCTGTTCAGCCAGCTGTCAGTCACCCCCCAGGTCCCTCTCTGACTGGCAGCTCTCCAGCCACTCCTCCCCAAGCCTGTAGCACTGCTGGGGGTTGTTGTGGCCCAAGGGCAGCCCCCAGCATTTGGCCTTAGTGAAACTCCTCCAGTTGGCCTCAGCCCACGGCTCCAGCCTGTCCAGGTCTCTCTGCAGAGCCTCCCTACCCTCGAGCAGATCAACACTCCCACCCAACTTGGTGTCATCTGCAAACTGACTGAGGGTGCACTCGATCCCCTCATCCAGATCATCAATAAAGATGTTAAACAGGAGTGGCCTCAACACCAAGCCCTGGGGGACACCACTCATGACCAGCCGCCAGCTGGATTTAACTGCATTCACCACAACTCTTTGGGCCTGGCCATCCAGCTAGTTTTTTACCCAGCGAAGCGTGTACCCATCCAAGCCTTGAGCAGCCAGTTTTGCCAGGAGACTACTATGGGAAATGGTGTCTAAAGCCTTACTCCCCTGCAAAACAGAAGGCCACTCAGGGCCTAGGTAAGCAGTGCCCATGAAGTGCAGTTATTGCCACCCCAGCAGGTGCTCTACAGCCTTTTGTAAAGAGAAGAACCAAAAGCAACTTTTTCCTCAGCCTTTTTTTTATTATTATAGTGTAAGAAATGCAGCAAGTTTCTCAGCTATTACTGTGATTCTCATCCCCCTGTGCAATCCAACCACCACCAGTATGAAACTGGACCTTTGCAGTGCTGAGGGCACAGCACTGGGCCAACTGGAGGACCAAGGTGGACAGGAACCCCAGAGCAGGCATAAACTGTCTGCTTCCCACAGAAGATCAAAATTTTAATCAGCAAAATAAGCATCGAACTACCCGAAGAATAAGAATGGTTACAAGTGGGGTATTAGGAGACAGCCCACTGCTTCCTTCCCTTCTAGCACCAGGTCAGAAGGGTTTCTTCTCACTGTCCTTTGCACCCCAGCACGCAGACATGCCTCACCCAGAACTCCACTGGGGTTTCAGGAGAAGAAACTCCCATTGTCTCCATCATCCTGAAACAAGAAGCAGAGGAAGGGTCTCACTCCACCCAGCCACCTCCCACCCAATATGAGGCAGTATCTACAACCTCGGAGATATGTCTCTTCCACCGAAAGCACAAAGGTCGTGATGGCAGATAGTTCCAGCACATACACAAGGGTTGTTCTGGTCAGTGAATAAGTTCACAGGCACAGGGATGCCTTCCCTTGTTGTGGGCCAAAATAGATTAAGATGCAACCATCAATATTTTTCCTGCTCTCTGCTAATCGAGAGCAAGGTGAAGAAACTTAAAATACTTCTGACATAAGACTTACATGGATACACCAGTGCAAGAACATACAGCTACATGGACTCAAAAGTTTAAGTCAACCGACTCAAACAGGTCAGTCATGCTGTGAGCAGCAGAGAATCTGCTCTCTAACCTCTGACAAGTCTCCATCCACACCGGGGGGGGGCGGGGAGGTGTGGGGTGGGCAGGGAAGGAGGGAGTGCATCACTTCACAGCTCACTTCCAGATTTGAAGGGGTCTCCACAATCTCACTCTTCATGTACTGCATAAGACAGGTCCTCTACTTCCTGCTTGCTTTCACAAGAGTTTTTCTTACTTCTTTTCAGTCTCCTGAAGGAGGGATGTTGCAGCTTTGGGGTCATTCTTCATAAAGGCTTGATATGGAGAGGCAGACTCCATGTAACCAACCACACCAGCAATCGTCATGGGAATTTTGTCAAAGATATCAGTGATTCTAGGAGGGAGACAGGGAATAAAGGAGCATTGGCATGTTAAATTTCAAAGGCAGAAGAGCAAGCACAACAGATTGAGGTGGTGGTGAATAAAATACCTGACACCATCAAAGGTCCAACAGATGGAAACAACATCAGATTGTGGCATTTGATGGGTCAGGAGCTCTAAGTGATGCACTACTGGAGAAGCAGAGATGGTCCCAAGGACTATCTAACAGAGGCTGTGACTTGAACAGCCCTTTTGATACGGGCCTACCTGCAGAGCCTTCTCCTCTCCAGCAGCCGGGACACTACTACCTCTGCAACAGCACCACCAACATCTCCTTTTTGCCTGCAGTCAGTCCCTGCCCCATGCCTTGGTAGGGAGGCAGGCACTGGCTCCCTGGAGGCCAGGGGCAGGTTCTCTCACTCCATTTTCCCCCTTCATTCATTAAGCCTCAGATTATCATAAGCTACCAGCTAAAAAAAAAAAAAAATCTAACCCAATCCTCGCTGGAGCAGGAAGGGTCCTTGCAGCCCTTAGACCACACTTGCTTGCCCAGCATAGAGCTACATTAAATCCAACAGGAGTGGAAATGCACCCACACAGCTCTGCCATGATGCAAAGGCATTTGCTGAAACCTGGCAGCTACCTGCCACAAACCCTTGTGTCCTTGCTGGGCCAGTGGCACAGCAGCCCCATGGAAGAGTGGAGACGCCACCTCTATCCACTCCCAGTGCTGTGCCAAGGGTTTCTGCTCACCTCTTCTTGTCTGGAAACGGCAAGGCCTCAAAGACCTCTTTGTAGTCTTCCAAGACGATTTTTAGTCTATTGTGAGAGTATTTTAAAATCAGGTCCCAGGTCTGTAAAGAGAGTATATTAAAAAACAAATACAAAGTTATTTGAAGCTCCAGTTCCCACTTAACTCAGGTTTGCTTGGCCCTAGATCTGATTCATTCATACATGTACTTTTTTAAAAAAATATTCCTTGGATTAAAATACACAAAATCTTATTTAGTGTCAAGAATTTAAGGATCCTATTTTATTGCAAAGATAAGTGTCCTAGCCTCCTCCCTACACTGCTTTTACAGTGAAAAAATATCCTTTTATCAAGTTGTTAAAAAACTTTGTCAAGAAACATCACTAAAAAAACCCCACCACACTTTCCAAACAGTTTCTACTTCCCATTCATTTCACTGTGATCAGAGCAACAGGAGAAGTCTCTTTGATGATATCAGCCTCCCAAATCTGCTCCGCAGCCCATCTCACCACACCAGAGTCTGTCCTATTAATCCTAATGTCCCTCTTCTCCTCATCCAACCAGCCTCAGTCCTGCAAGGGAACCACTAAACCCCCATCTCAACTTCGTCCCTGTATTTTTAACCATCCCTATGCCCCATCCTGCAATAGAAGTCCTCTAGTCATACCCTCAAGCCCATTGCTTCCCTCTGCATCAAAGTACTACACATTTCCTCCTGCCCAGACCAGGAGAGGAAGCCCTGAGGTTTAAGTGTCATCACCTCACCTCCCTGAAGACTTTGGTCAGTTTTTCAGAGCAGTTTCCATAGCGCAGACTCATGTCCACGGTGTAGGTACTGATGGCCACGCAACCACCTGGTTTCATCACCCGGTTTGCTTCTCTCATGAACTTCTCGATATCAAACCAGTGCGCAGCCGTAAATGACGTCAGGACATCCACCGAGGCATCTTCAAATGGCAGCTCCTCCGCAGGGCACACACTGGAGCGGGAGAAGGAAAAAAGGTAGTGTGTAATATGGAAATTAGGAAGTAGGATGTGAAGCAAATGGGCAATTTTTTGGAGTCAGTAATGACTGTTTGGGATGCAAGACCACGGCAAGTCTAGGATAATGCCTGTCCACACCAAGAATCCCATCAAATGGGATTGACTTTGGTGCCCGCTGGCTCTTACAACAATCATACTCACAAAACACCACCTCTGTGTGAGGACCCGAGTTTCACCTTCAGCTAAGAGTTTGCTGCCCCGACACTCACAGGTAGGACACGTTGGGCAGGGAGGGGGCATCCCTAGCCTCCTGAATCTGTGCTTCACTGATGTCTGTTCCCACCACCTTCTTGAAGTGCTCTGCAAGGAAGCGGGTGCCTTGTCCAGTCCCGCAACCAACATCTACCACCAGCTCAGCAGTGTTCGCCCTCTGCAGGGAGGAGGAGATGTGTCTCAGTGGGTGAGTGGCCACCCAATTTCTGTGCTTTTACCCCATTCCTTCCCCGCAGTGTGCACAGACAAACAGCCTTGACATGGCACAACCCATGGAAAAGCTCTTTGGTGCCCACATCTTGCCCTGAGCAAGTGGCACCCAGCAAGGTAACACCCCCAGCAGGGTAAATACTACTGCTCACAAATACTACTACCTTGGTTTTCACTACAGCCTGGCCATACCCCACTCACCTTTTCCTTCAAGTAGGTGAGGATGGTTTGCTGCAGCTCTTCACCTGGTGCAAACCTGTATTTCTGGTAGACAGCTGCGTGCCCTCTCCCCTCGAACATCTGGGTGGCCATGCTTGGGTGACCTGGTACCTGGGAGGAGGCAGCAAACCAGGTTTGTTACCGCAGGATCAAATTCCACCTGCTTCCTCAGTGCATGACCGCAGGCACCAGTGCCTCCAGTTCCTGGCAGGGCCCCGGGGAGGACTTTGCCCGTGAGGCTCCCCCAAGCAAGTTCGAACCTGCCCTCCAAGCGTCCCGCCTACAGGTATGAGCTAATTGTAGAAACAAACCAGCAGTGTCTGACAAGGAAAAGCTTTCTAGGTTTTTAAACCACTCTTCTCCTTACTCCTTTGCTTTCCTGCCCCAGCTGGGTATCTTCTGAAATGAATCACCATTAGAGCTGGAATATCTGTGAATCTGGGGGGACTGAGCAGAGCATCAGAAAAACTAACCACAGAAAAGTTTGGCGTTGTTTTTTGTGAGGAAACCCACGTTTTGGTAGTAGCAACACAATCACAGCAAACCCCACCTGTGCTTTCTGAACCGTCCGATATTTTTTTTTTTGCCCCTTTCTGCTCCAAGTCTCTTTTAAATCCAGAGCCCATTAAACCTGTCACCACACACAGAAGCGAGCCTGGCCTCCCTGCCGAGCCCCTTAAGCCTCCCACCAGCCCCCAAAGCTGCTCTCCCAGACCTGTCTCTTATACACAT
>NW_020799107.1:9072433-9079417 GCF_003259725.1 Athene cunicularia | reverse complement strand
CCGAGGCGGGGGCGCCCGGCAGCCCCGCACGTCCCAGCGCAGCGGCACCCGCAGCCCCACTCACAGGGGCCTGGCTGCGCTGAAACCCCCTGCCCTTGGCCCGCAGAAAGAGGAAAAGCGGAAATAAAGCCTGTAATAACCCCAGCACCAACGTTAAGAGCACAGAGCATTGGTACTTCAGGACTAGGCAAAGCCCCCACACCACTTCAGGGTAGGGTGTTACCCCTTCCCACGCCGGAGTACTTGCCCCACGTTTACTTCAATTTGTATTTTGCACAGCACTTGTGAGCCTCTGATAATTAGTACAGCCTTTAACCCCCCCCCCTAATTTTAAGATAAATCAGTGGAACTTACCCAGTGGCTGAAGATGGAGGCCACCTGGTAGCAGTTTGCTGAATCAAAGCCTGGGTTGACGTTATGGGGTTTGTGCCCTGAGTATTTATTTCATTTGGGTCACCTGCTGCTTAATTGTACCAACGGGTGCATATCTGTGCCAAGAGAAAACACAAGCACTAAAGACCCCTGTGTTTTCATAACCTACAGCGTCCTGCAGCATCTGGGAAGAGTCTGGCCTCTCTGGGGTTTAGGTACCCCAACGTTGTGAGCATGACTGCATGCAGGAAGGGATGATGTCCTGGGCTTCAGTCACCTGCACTCTTCCTACCTCAGGTCTCCCCAGCACAGCCTGCTCTCATGGGCAATGTACAGACGATGTTTAACTGATGTCCTCTGGCTACAGCTGAGACCAAATGCCTACAGTAAAAGAAAATAGGAGCCAGGCGTGGGCTGCAAATGGCACCAGTCTTTTCCTAAGCTCCCCCAGCCTTTGGCACGCTGCATTCAGCTGCCTTTGACTGCCTACCCCAACTCTAGACCTGTTTATATTCCCCAAGTGACAGCTAATCTCCGATGGCCCTGCACCATGCAGCAATAAATTGGTCTCCTTGACCTTTGGATTGCTGAGCCTTAGCTGAAATGTGAGTTATACCCCAAACACAGCGAATCAGGCACTGTCTATCATCTCTACCAGCCCAGTTATTAAATCCACAGGCTTTAAGGAATAAGGATTGATTGCCCTTGAGGTCTTACCAACTTGTTCCCCAAACCTAGAGGCCCTGTGGATTTAAGTCATATAGCAGGGTCCTGAATTAATAAACCTCAAAAAAAAAAGCACAAATGAGACTCTTGTCAGTCTTCCTGCATCACTTGTCAGTGTTTTTCACCAACAACGCTGTCATTTCCGCAGTGATGAAATGTCTCGTCTTGATATGGAAAAAGCCATTTTGTTTCTATTATTGTGGTTGGCTTCATAACACATCAGTAAATACTATACTGTTTGGTTTTTTTTTCTCAGTGTAATGACCTGACATCCAAAGGAAACAGCGCTGCCTTGTGAAAACAAAACATCTCACACCACCTTAGCCAGATGCTTTGATATTTCTAAAGATTTCCTTTCCCTTCTGTTGTGGTTTAAACCCGGCCGGCAGCCAAACACCACGCAGCCGCTCGCTAACCCCTGGGGAATGGGTGAGAGAGCTGGAGGAGGAAGGGTAAAGAGACTCACAGGTTGAGATAAAAACAATTTAATAATTGAAATAAAATAATAATAATAGAAAATACAAATGAGCAATGCACAATGTAATTGCTCACCACCCACTGATTGATGCCCAGCCCATTCCTGGCTAATGATCCCAGAGGAGAGAGAATCCTGAAACAACAATCCCAGAAGCCAGAGTGAGCTTCCCAATTCACCTTTATCTATATACTGAGCATGATGTTACACAATATGGAATATTCCATTGGCCAGTTTAAGTCTGTTGTTTTGGCTGTGCTCCCCCCCAGCCTCTTGTGTACCTGCGCACTAGCAGGACATGAGAAGTTGAAAAGTCCTTGATTTCTTAGCAACAACTGAAATCATCAGCACATTATCAACATTTTTCTCGTAACAAATCCATACTGAACCCAAAGCACTGCAGTATTCTGGCTACTAAGAAGGAAGGAAAAATGAAATTAGCTCCATCCTAGCTAAAACCAGACAACCCCCTACATTGTTCTGGTGCTGGTGGGGAAAAGCTGCTCTCTTTTATCCAGAATACAGATGGAGCAAGCCTGGCTCTGTAATCGCGTTCACACCATCCCCAGCAATAACTTTCTGTCAGAAAAATCTTCCCTAATTTCACTTCGACAACTATTAAGCAGCTTCTTTTCCTGCAGCTACAAAACATGTGTTACAAAACTCAAAACCACCTTCTAATTAATTATACCTATTTCTCAAATGGAAAAGGAATTCTCATTTATTTTCTCCATGGCTGTATGTTAAGCTCAGCCACCACAACTCTGGGCCCTTTGTTTTTTTACCTGGGCAACTTTAAAAATCATAATGGATTTTCTGTTTTCCTTAATGATGTGTCATTCCCCCTCCTTCTCTGCAATGAAGTCAGTGTCCTGCTCACCTCCAGGCTACACCACTCCTACGCCAGCCTCTGCCTGTAGGATCCTGCCCAAGAAGCTCAAATGCCAGATACACTGAGCTGCATCTTTCAGAGGGTGTCCTAATTTTAGAGGTTCTGAGTACTAAAACAATTACAAAATGCCTCTCTCAGAGGCTTCAATTCTCCACCTTCTCTGCGGATAATCCCCTATCTGGAAAACACTCCCAGTCATCTTCCCACATCTATCTAGAGGAATTTGAGGAAAAAACCCAGCTCTGGCCAGCTGCATCCTCATGAAGGAGTTTTGTTGTGGTTGCTACTAGGTACAGATGGAGATGAACACCACTTAACCATATCCTGCTAAATTCAAGCTGCTGAGAAGATGTGTGGCACCTGAAGGAGTTTGGGATGCTCATAGTTTTCTCGTTCCCCTCCTTTCCTTGGGCAGGACATCTCTGCCTGCTGCTGCTGGCAGTTATGTAGAGGTGACACTGCAGGATTCGACCTCTCATAGATGAAGTGGGTCCTGAATCCTCTTTCTCTGGTAGCGGAGGTGCCCCTTTGGCCAGGCCTTTAAACATAAACCTTAAAAATCACAGCATTTTTGTAGCCCACAGCCAAGTCATGGGCTTGCTGCTTGTAATTTGGCACCACCACTGCATCCTGTCCCTGCCTGTGGGATGAAGATGAAAGAGGGGACATGCTGACCTTCAGATCTCGGCAAAGCAGCGCTGTGGCATGAAATACACAGCCTTGGAACACTGGGCAATTCCTGAAGAGCAACTGGGACAAGTAGAGTCCCAATGCATGTGCTGGCACCATCATTACTGCTTGTAATGAGCTCCAAAATGTTATCCTGGGAAAAGAAATCCAGACCCAGTGCATGTATCAAGGAATGCTCTGTGCCCACCCCGGTGGGAGCCTTGGTGATGTCCGGGGCTGTACTTCACCCGATGTGGCTCTGACTCCTCAGAACGACTTGTGGAAGATGCCGAGCCCCATCCTATGCAGCGCCGGCCTTGTGGCACTGAACCCTGCAAAGGGACTCTGTGTGGCATGGAACTAAAGGAAGAGGAGGCAAATTGCCCCGTTGCAGTGCTGCATTTGATTTACAAATTTAATTGTTTTAAATTTCATTTCAGCATCCATTGACTCAGCAGCTCTTTGCTGGACCACGCTGGAGGGGGGATACCCAGAGGGTGGGCAGAAAGGGTGAGCAGCGACTGTGGGAGGGCTGGGCAGGCTGGGGCCAACCTCACCATCACCAGGATACTGATCCAGGATGGGGCTGGCACTGTCCTTCTGAACTGACAGCCTCAGAGCTTGGGAGACATGTATTTCAGTGTTAACTGCACCGAGGAGTCAAAAAAGCCTGTAACCAGCAGTCTCTTCCCACTAGGAACAAATAAATACGGTGCAAATGTCTCCACCCTGGAGTCCCTCTCCACCAAGAGGGTAGCGGGGATATGAAAATGCAATGGGACCACAGCACTGGAGGGGCAATGGGTGAAACTTTCTCGGAGCATCACTTCTGGCTCTATCAACTCAGGTTATTTACACTGTGAAGAAGCCAGTGATATTTCTCTTGACTTGTGAAGAATATTATTTGCTTTTAAGACCCCAAGTAAGGCTGTGGCTCTTGGGAAACTTTGGCCTGTTTATTTGTTCTCTGATGGGAAAGGAACAAGAGTTATTTCACAATGAGGAATAAAGGGATCAGAAAATACTTGGTATTTCTACAAGGCTCTTTTTAAACCTAGAGCGCTCAGACTTTAAATTAATGAGGAACATAATTCTCTTGGTTTACAAGCAGCAGGGCATGGGATAAAATCTCCTTGTAGGGAAGAGAGTTAGCCACGAATAAAGGATGTCTCAGCCGATCGCATGGCCGTGTGTGTGTGCCTCAAGGTCTTGCCTGGGATCAGGGCTGGCCCTGCCTGGTCTCTGGCATCTGCAACCCAGAAAAAATCAGTGCTCGTGTGAAAAGAGAGCCCAGATGAAAGAGAGACCTAGTGGATCAACCACAAGGGAAAGAGGGAGAAGGGAGTCTCTGCAGCAGTGACTATTTTGGGGAAAGTGCCTCCACACCCACACAAGTAAATGTCACGGCCCATTGCCGGATCATTTTAATAGCAGCTGGCAGGTTGGCTGGCTATTCTAAAGCTCAAGCACACAAAAAGTTGGGAAAGAAATAAAGGCAGGTGGGGGCAAGCTCAAGGGCAAGGAGGAAGTCTGCAGATGAGAGCACCCTTGACTTCGAAATCCTACCTCCTCCCCCTTAGCTCATCCTGCCATAAATCCTTCCTTATGACTGATGATGCACAGCGCATGGCAGAGCTGAAGGCCCTGGCTGGAAGCAAAGCCCCAGCACTGGGATCTTCCAGAAACAGTCAGAAACAAGTCCTTCTCCCATAATTTCACCTTTTAATTAAGGAAGATGGGAAGACTGATTGTGAGGATGATGAATGAAATCAAATTTAGAAGTCACCTGAGAATCCATGGCAGAGCATGCTGAGATCTCCTGTTCCCCATGCAGGGACTGGAGGCTCTTCTGTGCTTCCTGGCTTATCTTACGTCTTTATTTGCTGATAAAAGCAGCACCAACAGCTTATTAATGTCTCCAGTTCACTTGTAACTGTCAAGCCATTGATCTCTCCTTACCTGATGGCCTTAAGCAGACCCACATGTCCCAACTCCCCTTGGTGGCACCGCAGTCCAGCGCTGCAGCCCTCTTGACTGAGTGGGTTCCCAGGGCGGCTCACGTGAAGGTACCAGATGGTGATTTTGGTGCTGGTGGGCACAGCTGGTTCCTTACGGGATGCCAGCAGTCCCGTCAGCTTTGTGGTGCTGTCAGCTTTTGCTGCTTGAAGGTCATCAGCATCCACAGCTCCCAATGCAGCAACTTGGAGAGAGGGCTGGACCTGGGTGGGAGAAGCAGCCCACCCATATTCTGTCAGTGGGGTTTCTCTTCTCATTACCAGAAATATTTATTTTCAGACACTTGGGAGCAAATAAGATTCAGAGAGAAACAAAGGACTCTTGGGCTCCAGTGCTTTTTGGAGACCATCAGACTTGAAGACTAAGGTTCTGCAGTAGCCGAGAAGCACCACGTAGCTCTCCCTTCATCTTCGGCCCCTGTGTTTCAGGTGCCCAGAGGTTTCCTGCCTCCTGTCTCCACTGGTGGATACAGAATCAGAGAAGGGAGGTGAGTCCGTAGGAGAAGCCACCACTGATGCTGCCTGGGTTTGTGTGTGATGATTGCAATGTCTGTGAAGTTTAGTTGACTCCTCCTAAATGTGTTCCAGCTGAATTCCCCCTTCTGCCCCTAGCTGCTTCTGAACCCTGGCAGGGGTCTGTGACCCTCCACACTCAATCTCCCCATGTGGAATAACCATCAGGTCTGGATTCGGATGCTACCAAGTCCCTGAGCCCAACCAAGTGCTTTCCTTTCAGGCATTTTGCAGCACTGTTACAGAATGGTTGTGCCTTGCTTATTGCAGAGCTTCACTTTCCAGGGCTCTCGGGCATCCAAGGGGCCATAAATTCACTGATGGTGAATTAACAAGCCCTGGAATTAAAAAAGAGGGAGAGAAAGGTGCGTGAAAATTGATTTTATTTTCACCTTTCCTCGTGTGCATGTGCTGGGCTTGAGGATATAGCAGATTATATTATTATATCTGCTAGGATAAGCAAAAAATTCAGTGGTGTCAGGAAGCTGCTGTACTAAAATGCCGCTTTGGGATGTGCGCGGCCAACCACACTTAGAGTGATTGCTTTGGGCACTGGCTGATGCTTGATGGTCTGTTCTGAAATGGAATCAAACCTGTGATAATTCAATGAGATCCAGGACCATCTTAATTCAGTGTTGAAGCTTCTTTTTTTTTCTTCCTTGGGGTCTGAGCTAGGCATGTGATAGGAATATTCACTGTAAAAAAGGAAGAAATAAAGGGGAAGGCAGCAATCTCTTAGGCTCTTCTTCCTCCAAAACCCCCTGTGCCAGCTGATGGCCGAGTCCATCACCCCCTGCTCCTTTCCCATTGCAGATCCCAGGATCTCAGCGCTGTGTCCTGAAAGCCAAGCGTGGTGGTGTGGAGGATTAGCACGGGGGGATTTCTGTTTTCTGGCCATGCTGTGATGGCTAGCGGTGGCCCTTTTCAGCTGGGGGCTGAGGGAATATGTGGGAGGGTGGAGGATGGTTCAGGGGGTTGCAGGAAGGAGCAGGAGGACATGGCGGGGGTGTGGGAAATCGTGAGAGGGTGCAGCAGGATGCAGGGGTGTTGTGTGAGGATGTAGGAGGGTACAGGGGGAATGTGTGTGGGGGTGCAGGAGGGCACAGGAGAGTGTGTGAGGATGCAAGAGGGTGCAGGATGGTTCGGGGGAGCGGGGGGGTGTGCGTGCAGGAGAATGTGGAAGGGTGCAGGATGGTTCCGGAGGATGCGGGGGGTGTCTGGGAAAATACGTGAGGATTCAGGAGGGTGCGGGGGGTCTGGCCCTGAGTCACCCCGCCCAGCGCCGCCGTGGGAGCGGCTGCTGCTGCCGGGGAAGGGCGGTG